>NC_072376.2:138849621-139152651 GCF_028885625.2 Pongo pygmaeus
TGGTTTTTATACATCTTTGGAATTTGTATGAGAACTAACTTTAATTAAAAGCACAATCACATGTTTCCTTATTTACTCAGAAATACCAACATTCCTTTTAAAACAACAATAGTATCCTTACCCAGACAATGATTATTAGTCATTATGGTGACCTTGGGTACTCAGCCAACTAGAGACATTCTTACCTGGCACAATTAACTAAATGAATGAAAGGAAGGATGACGAAGGTCAAATCAGGTATTATTTTTGGTAACTCTTTCTCGCTTAGTCCACAGTATATGTAGAAGCTTTTTGTGGCCCCCAAATAGGAAGATTAGGCAGTTAAAGTGTGAAATTGACAAATGTGTGCGGTTCAAAATTAAACTGAACTTTTTTTACCAGGAGCCTTATTTATATCTCCAGAATTTGTTCAGAATTGAGGGTAAATAAAGAGAAGAAATTTATAAATAACTTTGAAGTCTGATTTTCCTATTTTATTATAATCTCTGTATGTAGCCTGAAGTTACATTTTATGAATTGAAAACATTTATTGCCTGTAAAACTGATTGTCAAGTTGTAAGAGTGATAGAGAGAAAGTTACAGATAAGTTATACAATTTTAATTAAAATGTCATAAAATATATAGTTTTGCATGGCTTCTAGACTCACATATATCAGACATTTCACCTAAAATTAGAAAAAAAATCACTGTTCTATTCACAACGCAACTCAATTGTACGTAGACAGTGAACTGAATCTAAGTCATAAGCTTTCATCTATCATGTAGAATTTTGTTTCCTTTAAAAATTTAACTGTATAAATGCCGAATTTAATTTCATAATAAGAAATAAGTCAAAGTTTCTGACTGAAAAACAAGAGTTAACAAAACAGAAAATATGGCAAATGGGGAAATTTCTCCTTTCTACATCCCCCTTGCTTCAGCATATTTTATCCTACTCTCTCAGCATTAATGATACACTATGTTTTTTGTTCCTATTTTTTGAATTATTGATTTTTCTCCCTTTTTGCTGACTATTGCACCTTTATCAGTGTCAAAAGTCAAAATTACAACAAATTTAATTATAGACTTAACTGGCTTTTATTTGCAATTCATAAATCAGGGCAGCTTTCATTCTACAAAACAGAATGAGAGCTCTCATTGAACAATGGCAGAATGGTGGATTTTGTAAGAGAGAAACAAGAAAACAGAACAATAGGAAAAAAAAGCTGTCTAACATCAGGATACTTCCAGTGACTTTTTGTAAGGGTTAATGCAGAAGGAACTTTCTAACTATGCTGACTAAGGTAGAAGTTGATCTGACTCAGAAAAAGCTGGTCTGTTTTGGAATGATTTGCTTCCTTAAAGTTTCCGTTTGATTATGTGGCATATAGCATAAGCAGCTCCATTTTGGTTTGGTTTGTTTTGTTGGGGCCTCGTTCAGGAGCTTAGCCCCAAACAATAGCCTCCCATAATTTTTGTTTAACATCAGAGTACTGGCAAAGTAAAGTAAAATTAATACCACCCAAATCCATGTTCGTTAGGCAGATGTACTAAACGATATAACAAAATATTTGGGAACATTTGGGTAAAATAATGTTAACAAATCTAATGTAGAGACTTGTGCTGAGATAGAAACAAAGAACTCTGGAATCGCTGACTTGAATCTGAATCCTAATTCTACATCTTCCTGACTTATGCGAATTTGGGCACATTGTGTTTCTTCTCCAAATTTCTGCTTCTTCATAGGGACAGTGAGAGTAACATTTTCTAACAATGTCATCATTTGGGAATCTTATCAAGTACTATATACAAAGAAAGTCCTTAGAGTGTTATGAAATAAGCCCCCACTGGCTTTTAGAAATTTTACAATTCCAGTGATGTATTATTTTACACCATGTCATAGAATGAATTGAAGGTGTTCACATAAATGTAAGGATATGTGCACACACACATTGCTAACTTAGTCAAGAAGTTCTCCATCAATATAATACTTTCAATTGAAGTTGCAATCATTGGTTGTTACTACCAAGAGGCCTATTTCACCCTGGGAAGTGGGGTATATCTAACAATACAAAGTTTTCACAGCAGATCATCAATGGACCGGGGGTTACTATGCTTCTTTCTCTGATCATTGTTATTCTGTTTGTCTCCTGAACAGGTTTCCTGCCAAATTCCAAATTCCAAATTTAATCTTGGATTTAAATTCAAAACTTGATGTTTAAATAGTTTTTCTTTTTATGACCAATTTGATCTGAGATGTCCAGCCCTGGCTGGATTCATTTTTTCTCTGAATATGATCACAGTTCCTTGGTCTGCACAAAAACAATAATTGAGATTTGTTGTCCTATGATTAGCCCCACCTGTTTCACCCTGACTGGGAAATCTTGTTTCCAGATTTGTGTCCTGCTCATCCATCCTGCTGCAGCCCATGACTTAACATGAGTTTACATCAGTAGATGCACATCTTCCACATGTTTATGTGTTTATAAATCACCACAAATTAAAACGGAATTGTGTCAGACGGAACAGGGTGGTAATTTACTCTTCTATGCCTTTCTGATCCTAATGTTAATTTTGAAAGTAAGGATGTCTGTCTTCATTATAGTTAATGACAGATAGAACAATTTCGATATTTTAAGGCTACTACAATAACTAGTCTAGCACATAGGCAAATTCTTACAATTTAGGAAATGAGATAATCTGCTATTTTTTTTTATCTCTCCACCACTGAAACTGTCATTCAGACTATAAATTTAGATTGTAGGCTCTCATATTTAGCCATAATTCAGTTTGAACAAATTACCCTAAAATGGAGATCAATATTATATCAAAATTTAGTGTAGAAAGTAGGTAAGAGATAATAATTTGCAGATAAAGCATCAGAGTCCAGGGATTTTGTGGTGATCAATCACGTAAGTGTTAAAACATTGTCTCAAACTCGGTCCTTCTGAATCCTAATCCAGAAATCTTTGTCTCTCATGTGCTCACTTGAGTAGAACTGATGAATAATATATTTTTTTCTGTGATTTTGATGATGAAAGGTAAGTAGCATATTTTTGTAGAAAACATTTAAGGGCATTTTTTTGTTACTTTGTTAGAGTTGATCTGTGAAAAGACCGGTCCTGTTTTGTTTTTAAGTGTTTAGATACTGCAAACTTTTCATAAAGGTCTACACAATAAGTTGAGTTTTTTAAAAAACTGCAATTATAAGCTGTCTTAGTCTGGTCAGGCTGTTATAATAAAATGCCATGGACTAGATAGCTTATACACAATAGAAATTTATTTCTCAAAATTCTGGAGTCTGGGAAACCCAAGACCAAGGCACCTACAGATTCAGTGTCTGGTGAGGGATCATTTCTTGATTTACAAAGAAAGGCACTATCACATTTAGCTATAATTCTGTTTTCACTGTTGTCCTCACATGGTGGAAAAAGCAAAGCACATCTCTGCAGTCTCTTTTACAAGGCACTAATCTAATTCCTGAAGGCTCCACCCTTTTCACCTAATCACCTCTCAAGGGTCCTACCTTCTAATACCAACACCTTGAGAATTAGGATTTTGACATATGAATTTTAGGAGGACACAGACTTTCAGACCGCAGCATAACTCCATTATTTTCTACAATAAAAGTATTTTTGGGTCCATGGGAAAAAAATGCTCATCAAATAGATACACTATGAAACTGTAATTTAGTAATTGTTCCAAAAAACATAACATTCACTTATTTGAAAATATTAGAGGAGACTGTGTCTGGAAATGAATGAATTACCTAGGCTTGTCTGGGTCCTTCACTGAACCTTCAAGAAGTCTGTGCCATGAATGGTTTCATCCAGCATGTTCAGCTGCCTGATGATAACTGGAGAAGTAAATCAGCTGTGCAACAGCACCTCACACATATGTCACTTTACAATATTCCAGCTGGAATTTACTTCTGGCAGGTTCCCCTTTTTCTGTTCCCTACTTCCTTCTGGAAACTTACCCCAATAGTTGGCATTTACTCTGGAGCTGAAATTTCTCTCCAAACAAAACTTACTTCCTTAACTCTGGGTTTTGTTTAGGTCTGATTCTCCAGTCTGTACACAATGACAACCTTCCCCTCTTTATGTACTCATGTGAACAGATGGAATCCATTTTCCAGACATTCTCATTGACCTGGAATTCAAAGAACAGAGACCTCTCCTCAAAAAAATAAAATAAAATAAAATAAATGCCCCTGAGCCCTCACCACCTTCCCCATGTTCTCATACTCAGCCACTTGGGCTGATGTCTCTGGGATCAGCCCCAATAAACAGAACCTATCCAGAGACTCAGAATCTGGCCAACAGATGGGCCTGCTTCTGTCTCAGATAACTACTTAGGGCATTTTCTCTCTTCTGTTTTTTCTATGGCTTTCTCTCTCTGTTTTCAGATCAACAGTACCTTCTTTTTCTCAGCTTTGTTAGGATGGAATCTATAATCTTCACAGACACAGGGAGAAGCATATAAACATTAATTTAAAAAGAGAGCAATACTGCCTGCCAAAAATCTTGCTCTAACCATTTGGAGAAGGAAAAAGACACACCCCAAGAAATACAAACATAACTGAAGACTTAAAATTTGTGAGGCCCTGTGCCTGTGGCTGCATGTACATTTTACCAAATGTAATCTCCATACAGGCCGTCAGAGACATTTTAAACAGTCACCATTATATAAAGTTAACTGATCTTGAGATAGTTTACACATTTTTATTTACCAAATGTCATTTATATACAAATATGATGGTGAAGTATAATTTTGACTTCTGTTGCTTTATCACGTCTTTGTGTCATATTGCCATTATAGAAAAACAAATTATCCAGTTATCACAGTATTCTTCATCTACGAAAACAATCATATTTAAGTTTTCCCAGATATGCATTTAGTAAATATATTACTCATCACTTGTATGCTTCAAGTTATACCTAAGTACCCCATTGATAAAGTACTTGCGTTTTTCAGTTTACTCTAAAACCGTAATATTTGTGGAAAGTGAAATTATATTAATATGTCATTTTCAACCATGATTTTATTATTTACTGAATTTAAAATTTTTGGAAGGCCTTTTTTAAAAATGCAAAGGAATAATGTGTAGGATTTCACAAAAATCCAAATACTTGAAACTTTTCCAAATCCATATACACTTCAATCATTTTTTGCATAATCTAAAACAGATAATAAGGGCATATGAAAAATGATGTATAGTTTAGTACCAAAGAGGCAAAAAGACTAAACAAATTATTGTGATATAATAATGAAAATTTAACAGCATTTTATGTGCCATTTACTATTTAAAAATGAAAACTGTTGCAATGCATTACAAAACATAAATGAAGAATGTGTGTGAATGAATAAATTAATTAATAACCCATTTATCTTGAGTCTTTCAATCTGACAGTCAAGGAAACCCTGAACAATAAGGAAATTGTTTAAGGAGGAACAGTCAAGGGCTTTTTAGTGCTAGAAATGGAAAGGTAGCTTCATGATGGTTAAGCTAATTCAGCATTGGAAATTCACTCTCTAGATAATATGAAATGTATGTATCAGCCAGCGTACAGTAGGCTAAAAGTTCTATTTTTCATTGATTAGCAAAGTGTTATCTCAATCAGATCTTGGAAGAGTCAAGCAAACTAGGTCACTAGAAGTTCATGGTCCTTGATCAGCTTCAGATAATTAACTGGCTGTGGTGAAACACTGTATGTAGGCTTAACATCTTTGATGAATATGGCTGCAAGCAGAAAATTTTTTTCATAGTATGTATTCCAACTTTTTAGCATCGTGGGATACTCAAATACTATTAATAAATATAAAAAGAGCATAAATAATGAAAAATGAATTTCTAAAGTAATATAATAGGAAAAAACACCAACAATATATTAATATTATTTTTATTACTGATACCATTGTTAATACATTTGTTATCTAATTATTGTTACTTTACTAACATCCTGACAATACATAAAAATTTAATCATATTCTGAAAAGTGGTAGTGTTAATTTTTTTTAAGTCTCAACTCTTAAATGCATTAGAGAAATTGTGCAGTTCCTAAGGCATTCTCCTTGAAATGGGATAACATTTAAGAAATTAAATGTGCATAAACCATTGCTGGTTATAGAAGATAAAGATGGAGATACCATATCAGAATTACACTCCCAATGTGCTGAATAAAAATTTCTAATGTAGGTATGTATATATAGTTTTTCAGTTATCATTTCTTATGATGTTTTTCTTCTTCCTAAACATCCCCTGAGTACTCTCTGTTTGTGCAATATTTACTTTTTTAAAAATACACCACTTCTCTACAAGCATTTCCTCCTTAGCCACTAAGACTGTGATTCCCTTATCTGCCAATAGAGGGAGGAAATGTAGTTTAGTGATTAATATTTCCAAGTCTTAATTAGCTAAGATTAGTGATTTGCACCTCACAAGTAAGTTAGCATTGCCTCTGTCCACAAATAAAATTCATGTAAAATATACTAATAATACCCACTGATGATATTAATATCTAATCAAAATATAAAAATGTTAAAACCAGGGAAATACAGATTTCACCTTTTTCCTAAATCCTAGTTTTTATTAAGCTATACTTTTGTTTGGACTATTTCCACCATCAGAAGCTTTTCCAAGTTTCACCCTCTGTGTATAATAAAACGAAAGAAAACAAATCACTCTGAGGCAATCTAGTTTCCTTAGCTTTGCTAAATTAAAAAAAAAAGTGTGGAGGAAGTCACTATGATGCACAAATAAATCTAGACATCAAATACATTTTCTTTCTTTCTAATCTGTGTTTTAAGCAATATCAAAACCTTGTAAAATTAAGAATTTGCAACTTGGTGGGGGCAGAAGAATGGGTCATTAGCTGTTAATGGAAGATGAAAGTTTTACAAATATTTTTATGGTTTAATGTGACTACTTCTATTTACATTATTAAAGCAGATGCCCTTCTAATGTCAGGTCTAATTCTCAATTTCACACTTATGTAAATATTTATTCACGATCATGTAGAAGTATTGAAAATAAGATTACTTTGGATTTCTCTGTAAAACTGAAAATAAAGAAACAATCTAAGCTAAATCAATATAAATGTTTGAACAATTCTTAGTACATCTATAGTATGGAATAATATGCAGAGGTTAAAGACAAAAAGTACCAATTTTGAAATTTTTTCAGTGTACATGTATTATAATAAAAAAGGAACTGTGGAGTATTACATGCTGTATTCTAAATTATGCCAAATATGTACATAAAATATGCATTTCTATATGTATATGTGTGTTGGTAAATGCATAAAAATATATTTGGAATTATGTATTTTACTCTGTTTTTAGTGGTTACCTTTAGAATCCTTTATTTGTGTACTTTTGTATTTTTGATACTATACTAATTTTTCGATATTATGTTGGATATGGTTTCAAATCTCATCTTGAATTGTAGCTCCCATGATATCCACGTGTTGTGGAGGGACCTGGTGGGAGGTAATTGAATCATGGGAGAAGGTCTTTCCCATGCTGTTCTCATGACAGTGAATAAGTCTCACAAGATCTGATGGTTTTATAAAGGGTAGTTCCCTTACACAAGCTCTCTTGCCTGCCACCATGTAAGACATGACTTAGCTCTACGTTTGTCTTCCACCATGACTGTGTGTCCTCTCCAGCCATGTAGAACTCCAAGTCGATTAAACCTCTTTCCTTCATAAATTACCCAGTCTCAAGTAGATTTTTATTAGCAGCATGTGAACAGAGTAACACAATATTATTTTTTGACAATAGTGTATTTGTGTATTTCATGGGTTAAGAATGTAATAAAATCTGAATAACAATTGTGTATATACTACATTGTATTTTGTAAATATATACTATAATGTAAATTTATATACATAATATATACATATTACTTTAGCTACATTCTTAACAATACCAAACGTTAGAAACATCTTAATTATATATAATTAGAAAAACAGTTAATTCTAATAGTATTTCCTGGCACAGTGGAGTATCATGTATCCTTTTACAATGGTAGTTATCCAACTGTTTTAAAAATATTGGTCAAAATATGAAGTCAAAAGAATGAATAGAATCTCTCCTAAAAAGAAAACATATTCCAGTCAATAGAGATAATGATCAGGAAGTTAGAAAACTATAGTAACCTGGTGAAAGAGTAACAAATCTTTTCTGTAAACAAGAGAAAGAAAAATGATTAGCAACTTGAATGGACACATAAAGCTATAAAGGAAATTAATTGTTCAAAAATGAAGCAAAATGTTATCTGATAATAATCACTTTAGCAATCAATGAAGTGTAAGAAAGGAGATCAATCTGAACTTAACACTTGAAAATGCTCTTCTAAATGACAGTATATATGACTTTTTAAAATGAGTTATTTTACATTACTTGCTTCAACAGTCAATTCTACTTAGGTATATTATGAAAGTTGGTTTTCAATTTTTTTAGAATCAAGTCATTGACAAAACTTGGAATTGAGGTAAATATTACATGACTTTACAATGTAAAAGGTATGGCATCACACAAATAACTCAGGGGCTGAGTAGGTATGTGGAGGTAAGAGACATATACTAAATTCCTAATTTCCCATGGCAGGGTCCAAAGGACAGTATCTGATGTATCTGATGTGAATGGATCCAGAATTTGATGAATAAGTGTATTGCTAAAATTTATTCTTACAATTAATAAAAACGATTATTACAAAACTCAGGTTGGAGAAGAAAATTGAGAAAGAGGTAGTGACTGGTAGTTTAAATAAGTCCATTCCTTTATACTCCTTAGTGGAACACAAATGGATAATGTTAACAGTTGCTTTACTGAGAAATTTTTCTGAATTAAGCATATAAAAGAATTTTTTAAAAAAATTTAAAAAATCATTCTGAAGGAGAAAAACTATAGATTGAAGTGTGTAAAGTAGAAATTATTTAATATTTTATGTTAATTTGCTTAATTTTTAATATACACCAAGTACTCTTTATTTAAAAAAATTAAAAGAGTAATATACCATTACTGTAACTTAGAATTTTACACTATAGGCCAGGCGCGGTGGCTCACGCCTGTAATCCCAGCACTTCAGGAGGCCAAGGCAGGTGGATCACAAGGTCAAGAGATTGAGACCATCCTGGCCAACATGGTGAAACATCGTCTCTACTAAAAATACAAAAATTAGCTAGGCATGGTAGTGCATGCCTGTAGTCCCAGCTACTGGGAGGCTGAGGCAGGAGAATCACTTGAACCTGGGAGGCAGAGGTGGCAGTGAGCCGAGATCGTGCTGCTGCACTCCAGCCTGGCAAGAGTGAGATTCTATCTAGAAATAATAATAATCATTTTTCATTAAAATAAAAGTTCATTTCAATTATTCTTGGCACTATAGCAATCAGTGCTCTAGTCAACAATTTGAACCATCCCTTCTGAATCTTTGTATAATAGACTCTTTTTTCATAAAAGATCATTAAATTTATAGCATACAACCCAATTATAAAATTAAGTTGAATGTTTTGAAAAATATCTATAAAAGTAAGTTGCCAGAGACAAGTTATATCAAAAGGTATGGGTAAGATAAATATTTGGGATTTGATTAATAAATCATAAACGTAGAATTCTCTGTTCAGTTGCTCCACTCTATTTTAAGTAATTATTCCACTTTTTAAGTGGTGCATTGTTTTAAGAGAGTTATTTTAAAACTCTCTTAAAACAATGCACCACTGCTGTGGTTTACAAAATAAGACAACTAAGATGTTAATTTTTAATAGTAAGTTCAAACAAGGGAAACATATTATATGTGCACATATACATACACATACATCCACAAGCATACATATTTGGCTATATTTCCAAAATAACTCAATTCCTTCTTCAAAAGATTCTGTTATTTGAAAGTTCTTTCTTATACTTAGCCAAAATCTACTATCCTTTACTTGCTAACTATGGTTTTCTGTGGTACAATTTGTGTCCAAACTGTTCTCTTTACCATCTGGGTTTCCCATTCTTGAATATGTTCATGTGTTTCTCTTCCTCTTATTGTGCAACACCCAGAAAGGAATTCAAGATTCAAATGTGCTCTGATAAACAAAGAGTGGGGCAAGACTATCACCTTTTCCATTCGTGTTTATTGCAATCTGAAATCTTTATGTCTTTATTAAATCAACATCTGCTAATATATGTATAAATTCCTCCTGCCTTAAGGAGATTTTGATATTTTTAAAACTAAATTTAGTTTTATCTTGTAGCATTTGTTCTATTACTCTAGGCTATCAAACATTGTGAGATACATACTTTTCCTTCAGCCCAGCTACAATGTTATTATTAAATACATTAAAAAATGCCTTAAAGGGGTCCAGATATACCATATGATCTGCATTTCATATACTATAACTATACTACTATACTATAGTATACTATAATATACTACCCATATTGAGGACTGGATCCTGCAACTCATCATTTCTTCTTCTGGGAGTTAACAATATGATTATTTAACAGTTCATTCATAAGATAAGCGTGAAGAATATTGTCATGTGGAATGCACTTTCTTAACAGTTATGAAAATCTTCTTGGCCTTTACCCTCCTTTCATTTTGAAGTTTCTTCAACATTTAAATAACGCCTTAATAATTTAGGAATAATTCTGGAAAAAACACTATCTTACAACTTCTTCCTCTCAAGTAAAACACATTTTTGAATGGCAAGCATAGTAGTACACGACATGATCATTTTGAGTCCACAACAGAATTATATTTACAGAAAATATATAAACGTAATTTACTTTGTAAAATATTTTACATTGTTATATAAATACTTATTTCTTCTTATTTAACTTCAAAAGAAAAATATTCTATTGTATTAGTAGAAAAACTACAATATATTTTCACAGAACTATAACTCTGCTGTTGGAAACAAAATTATGTTTGGTGTCCTAACATAGAATTGTCTTTGCTCTCTTACCTTCTCTTTGACCAAAGCCACTTGCAAAGAAACATCACCAGAGGAAATAAAATTGTTATATCTTATGTTTCCCTGCTGTTAAATCATGTTTTCCTCATATTTCTATTCATACAGGATTACTAGGAAGAGAATGGAGGAACAGCACAATGTCAGGTTCCGTGATTTTGTTTTCAAACAGTAGTAAATTATTTTCTATTTTTCATTTAAGTGATAAACTCTTAACTGTTTCCTTCTAGATGATTTCTAGTAGTTTAAATTAAATCATAGTACTTTTAATTATCTATTCATAAGCATACAACGTTTACAAAAGTTTGCCTCTAATACAACTGCTTTCCAAAGGAAGTTGATTTTTGCTATAGAATTTTCTATAGACTACTTCATAGAATATACATTTTTTTTTTTACTAGAGAACACATTCAATCTCTCTTAATTCTCTTCTCTTCTACACCATTCCCATAGGTCCATGGGAATACTGAGGAATTCACTTGATTTTGATGCCAAATATGCATTTGTTTATGGCATACATATTAGTCACTACAAGTCAATTCTCAGGGCAATTATGAATATTAAGCAAACCATATCTGTAAGTACAAGTGTTCCTCAATAGTCCGCTGCCCCATACACAACTTTATAGCTCCAGTTTTTCCCTGGGTCTCTATGCACATTAAAACCTTGTATAATCCCCAAAATGCTCACTGTCCAAACCTTACCCTCATCTTGTCATCTTCCTACCAAAGTAGAATGCAGAGTCTATATTGTTAACATTTTAATCAATTCTCAGGCACATTTGCAGAAACATTTTGTTATTCATTTCTTTTATCATCAGTATTCCAGTATATTTTCCAGTGCTATTGCTAACTGTTGGCTCCTGAGAAAAACAAAACAACAAAAACAAAAACAAAAAACTATTGCTAAAGCAAAACTAAGTGTATTAGTCTTGCTGAAGTAAAGGAGAATACCACCTTCATCAAATCTTTATATCTCAAAATGGGAAATTAAGTCAGAGTATTTATGAGAGTTAAGGTTTTAGGACCATGTGTGTGAAATTTTTTAAGTAGGCCTAGTTAGGCAGGAAATCAATTGGGATTGAACAGATTTTATAAAATAGCTTCAAATGGGGGAAGGGTAAGAGTAAAGCAAAGATCTTGAAGTGAGTTTTGATAAGAAGGCTCAGAGTCTTAAAAATCAGTGTTCAGTTAGTTCATCGTCACACTTTTTAGTAACAGTATTTTTTCATGGAGTTTCCTCATTTATTCGTTTCTATGGAAGCAAATAAATTATTCACTCACTGCCAGCTTTGTTAAAAAATCTAGGATGATAAAACGATGTCTAGTCCCAGTATTGCTTAAGCTAGTTTAGCTTCAGTTCTTAATATGTAAAATTCCAGAGCCATTTTAATGTGTATTCCTTTTTCTTTGTTTTATTTTCTCTACATATGCTCAATAAATGCTGACCCTATGAATGCTATTGTATTGCTTACAGCTTAATAGCCACAGCCCAGAGTTGTGTCTGCTATATGTGTTCACTTCAAAATTCTGTTGAATAAATGAATCAATCACAAATACTTGGAAGTTATTGAAGAGATTTACTAGTTGAACAGTGAAAGGAAAAAAGCATCAAATTAAAAAATGTGCTATAAATAATTTAAGACTTTTTTGAAAGACTAATTCTTATTTTTCAGGTCTCTGGTCAACATGATAAGGTTATTCATTTCTTAAGTCAGCTGAGAAAAGTACCCTAGTTCTTTGTACAACAAAGAAATGACCTAAAACACATAGACTGGGAGTGGGGGACATTCACAAATGATTTCCCTGAGGAACTGAAATACTTGAATTGAAACTGGAACTATAAGTGGTTACCTAGGCAATGGGGGAATGCATTGTTGGCAAAAGGACAACATACACAAAGTTTATGCTGTAGGTTCAACTATAGCTTGTTTGACAAATCAAAGAAACTTGTTCTTAGAGCTAGGAATCAAGGAGGTGTAGTATAAGATGATGCTAAGGAAGTGGGTAGAAGCCAGGCCATGCAAGGTCTTGCAGGCCATTGCTATGGTTTGAATATAATTTGTCCCCTGCAAAACTCATATTAAAATTTGATTCCCAATGTGGCAGTGTTGAGAAGTGGGGCTTAGTGGGAGGTGTTTGGGTTATGGGAACAGATTACACATCAATAGATTAATGCTGTCCCTCAGGGGTGAGTGAGTTCTCCTTCTCATATGGAATAAATTGGTTTATGTGAAAGCAGGTTAGAAAAAGAGAGTATGGTTTCCTTGGTGTCTCTCTTTTGCTTCCTATCTCACCAGGTGATCTCTGCACAAGACTTTCACCTTTCCACTTTCTGCCATGAGTTGAACTAGCATGGGGCCCTCGATAGATGCAGCTGCCCAGTCTTGAACTTTCAAGCCACAAGATTAATAAGGCACATAAATCTCTTTTCTTTATAAATTGCCCAGCCTCAGGTGTTCTGTTATAGCAACACAAAACTAAGACATCCATGTTAAATAAATGTTGGCCTTTATTCTGAAACCATTGACATCCATGTTAAATAAATGTTGGCCTTTATTCTGAAACCATTGTGAAGCCATTGATATGTTTTTGAGCAAAGAAGTGATAATCAGATTTGTGTTTTGAGAAACTTACTCTGTCTACTCTATAGCTTTGTAGAGACTATAATTGGCAGGTGTAACCGTTAGTGAAGCAAAACCACTTAGAAGTTATTGTGGTAATCAAGGTGATGGCAATGAATTTGGGTAGTGACCACAGGAATGGAAAGAGGTAGAAAAACTTGAAAATATTTAAGAGGTAAATTAAGTAGAATTTCCCATCAGTATGGGCTATGAGGGAAAGAAGACATTCAAAATTTGTGGAACTACATGAATGGTGGTATCATTCCATGAGAATAAGTATACTAGGTCAGTATTGGGTTTTGAGTGATTATCCCAAGTTTAGTCTTGTGCATTTTGTATTTAGAGAGATTTTTGAAACATGAAAGTGGAAATGACAAAGAAGTAATTGTTTATATATAGTTGGAGTTTGCATTAAAGTCTAGCCAGGGGATATATATATTCGTCAGTAATTACTTTATATAACAAACTATAAATGTGGGCAAAATCACCTGGATAAAAATAAATAATAAAATGAGTTTTATAAAACCACAAATATTAATGGCCAGAGAAGTTTGAGCCAACAAAAGAGGAATGGAAAAAGGCCCATAAATGTAGAGATAAAAGCAGGAGAACATTATGCCCTGAAACGCAGTGAGAAAAAAAAAATATGTCAAACATAGAGTAGTCCCTATTAGAAAAGTTTGCTGACAGTCAAGTACTGTGAGTGACAATTGAAAATGCCATTACATTTAGAAATATGGAAGTCACTGATGACTCTACTTCTCTTTTAATAAACCAACCTTAAATTGTTTGATGCTTTACTTTTTCACTGAAAAAGTATAATGAAATCTGGAGTCTGAAAATAAGTTATCTCTAAATTACATCTAATGAAGATACCATAATTTAGAAAATGAAATAGAACATGATATAAACCATAGGGCTATTATTAGAGGCAGACATTGGTGGCAAATATGTGTCAATATTTATACTCTTGAACTTTGGGTTGTTAAATGTGAACTTCAAATAAGTAATTTTAGTACTCTCTTAATATGTTATTAATATATTTTCTAGCTTTGAATAAAATGGCTTAAAATAATAAATAGGCTCTATTTCCTATTCTTGGAGTTACATTAAAAGCAAAAGATTTGGAACTTTGATATTTATATCAGGACATGCAGTGGAACTCAGTGAATTAGACTGTGAAGCGGGTCCCCTTGTGAAAAGGTTACTTTTTTTTTTTTTTCTTTTATTATTATTATTATTATTATTATTATACTTTAGGTTTTATGGTACATGTGCGCAATGTGCAGGTAAGTTACATATGTATACATGTGCCATGCTGGTGTGCTGCACCCACCAACTTGTCATCTAGCATTAGGTATATCTCCCAATGCTACCCCTCCCCCCTCCCCCCACCCCACAACAGTCCCCGAAGTGTGATGTTCCCCTTCCTGTGTCCACGTGTTCTCATTGTTCAATTCCCACCTATGAGTGAGAATATGCGGTGTTTGGTTTTTTGTTCTTGCGATAGTTTACTGAGAATGATGATTTCCAATTTCATCCATGTCTCTACAAAGGACGTGAACTCATCATTTTTTATGGCTGCATAGTATTCCATGGTGTATATGTGCCACATTTTCTTAATCCACTCTATCATTGTTGGACATTTGGGTTGGTTCCAAGTCTTTGCTATTGTGAATAATGCGGCAATAAACATACGTGTGCATGTGTCTTTATAGCAGCATGATTTATAGTCCTTTGGGTATATACCCAGTAATGGGATGGCTGGGTCGAATGGAATTTCTAGTTGTAGATCCCTGAGGAATCGCCACACTGACTTCCACAAGGGTTGAACTAGTTTACAGTCCCACCAACAGTGTAAAAGTGTTCCTATTTCTCCACATCCTCTCCAGCACCTGTTGTTTCCTGACTTTTTAATGATTGCCATTCTAACTGGTGTGAGATGGTATCTCATTGTGGTTTTCATTTGCATTTCTCTGATGGCCAGTGATGGTGAGCCAAATCATGAGTGAACTCCCATTCACAATTGCTTCAAAGAGAATAAAATACCTAGGAATCCAACTTACAAGGGATGTGAAAGACCTCTTCAAGGAGAACTACAAACCACTGCTCAAGGAAATAAAAGAGGATACAAACAAATGGAAGAACATTCCATGCTCATGGGTAGGAAGAATCAATATCATGAAAATGGCCATCCTTCCCAAGGTAATTTACAGATTCAATGCCATCCCCATCAAGCTACCAATGACTTTCTTCACAGAATTGGAAAAAACTACTTTAAAGTTCATATGGAACCAAAAAAGAGCCCGCATCACCAAGTCAATCCTAAGCCAAAAGAACAAAGCTGGAGGCATCACACTACCTGACTTCAAACTATACTACAAGGCTACAGTAACCAAAACAGCATGGTACTGGTACCAAAACAGAGATATAGATCAATGGAACAGAACAGAGCCGTCAGAAATAATGCCACATATCTGCAAGTATCTGATCTTTGACAAACCTGACAAAAACAAGCAATGGGGAAAGGATTCCCTATTTAATAAATGGTGCTGGGAAAACTGGCTAGCCATATGTAGAAAGCTGAAACTGGATCCCTTCCTTACACCTTATACAAAAATCAATTCAAGATGGATTAAAGACTTAAATGTTAGACCTAAAACCATAAAAACCCTAGAAGAAAACCTAGGCATTACCATTCAGGACATAGGCATGGGCAAGGACTTCATGTCTAAAACACCAAAAGCAATGGCAACAAAAGCCGAAATTGACAAATGGGATCTAATTAAACTAAAGAGCTTCTGCACAGCAAAGGAAACTACCATCAGAGTGAACAGGCAACCTACAAAATGGGAGAACATTTTCGCAACCTACTCATCTGACAAAGGGCTAATATCCAGAATCTACAATGAACTCCAACAAATTTACAAGAAAAAAACAAACAACCCCATCAAAAAGTGGGCGAAGGACATGAACAGACACTTCTCAAAAGAAGACATTTATGCAGCCAAAAAACACGTGAAAAGGTTACTTTTGAGATTTAAGATAAAACAAAGAAGGGAGAAAGGAATAAAATCTGGCCACAAACTCTGTCCTCTTCTGTAAAGTTTATCTCTAAAAAAAAACATATATTGTACGCACCAGAATTCTAGATAAATGTAACAGCTCTGAGAGTTGTTTGGTTTTGTTTTTTGGTTTGTTTGCCATTTTGTTTTATTTGATTTTAAGTCAGCGCCTACATTTAGTATGTAATGTATCCTGCAACCTCACCACTCCTCTGAAATTATCACTATGTCAGGACATGAAAGGTATTCTCATATGTTATTCAACAAACCTAATCCTAAAGAAGAAAAACTATTTACTCTAAGATTTTGAAATTTATCTAAATCTAAACAATTTAAGAGTTTCTTTGATAAGAAGTTACTTTTATGATTTTTCTAGCTTACAAATTATGTGGTATAAATTATAATAACATGGCATGAGATTAATAATGAATATGAGATCGTGTCTTACTTAAACTTATTTGCTTTGCCATAGTAACTTATAACATGGAAAATGTAGCAAAGATAGCTAACATTAATTATTTGGGAATTATTTGGAATGTGTTGACCCTTAACTGTTACGGATAGTTATGTTTAATAGAAAGGAGATTATTTTTAAATAAGCATGTGTTTTGGGAGGTGAGTTAACAAAATGGCATAACCATTACATAAACAAGATGTTCATTATATTCTTAGGTCATGCTATTAGTTCTTGAAACCTGGAAGTTCAAGAAATTTTTCTGGTGGGTGTGGGGGGACTTTGACATTAGAATCCAAACGTTTATTTCTGTTAAAAGACCATTTTCTTTACTCTGCTTCACCATTAATAGGATCTTTAGGTTGCATTATTTAAAAATATTTTCTAAAAGGAAGATTCACTTTTACAAGCCTTTTATACCTCATACTTTTCCATTTTTTTTAGTTTCTACCAAAATTATCTCTTTGAAAATTGGATTTGTTTACATAGAGAAAATATTCTACATATTACAGGCAACAGCAACATGTAAAAAATGTTTCATAAAGAAATTTTTAAATTAGGTACCAAGCAAAATGTTGGCAATAAAATTAAAATGATGAGCCAGGAGTAAACCACAAATTATACATTTTAAATTTATCTTGCTGAATAAACCCGGGTCTGCTTTGAGAATTTTTCTAAGTTGTGTCTCTGTATTGATATTTAAAACTTTATTGTGCTTAATTACATATTTTTCTATTGATGTCTTTCATTACACTGATCTTTTCTTCTTCTATGTCTAATCTGCTGTTAATCTCGAGTGAATTTTCCACAGTATGCATTAAGTAGATCAGCTCTATAATTTTCAGTTTCTATCTTCTATTTCATTTTTTATTGTGTTCATGTTCCCCTTTAAATGCCTCAGCATACTTGCAACATTTACAATAGATGTTTAAAAGCCCTTGTTTGCTGGAGAAAGGGAACAGTTTATATTAGACAGGAGGAATTACCATGTGGCCACTACAGTTAGTAATAACGTGCTATGCATTTAAAAATTGCTGAGAGTAAGATTTTAAGTATTCTTACCACACACAAAAAAAGAAAGTATGTGAGTTGGTGGATATGTTATTTAACTTGATATAATCATTCCACAATGTATACATCATATTTGATGTATATGTCAAAACATCATGTTGTACCTTATAAATATATATGATAAAAATTAATAATACTTCACAAGTCAAAAAACAGCCTTTGCTACTACCATTATCTCTGTCACTTCTGGGTTTATTTGTATTATCTAATTTTTCTAGTTACATGTCATATCTACTGCTTTGTCTCCTGATTTGGTATTAAGCATTGTGATGGCTATGCTGTTGCTTATTTAATTTTGTTTTCTTCTGTAAGACTGCTGAAGATTGGCTTGGGAAGAAGCTAACTTACTTGTGGATAATTTGAAACATTTAATAGCCTGTTTATAAACTCTGTTTTGATGGGTCTAATATAGCCTTTATCTTAGCCTAGTTTAAGCTTAATACAAGGCATGGCCTTTCTTGATGCCTGGAGTATTCCTCATGGTTTCTCTATTCAGAATGAATGGAATTTGAATGGTTTATTCTGAGAACCTGAGTAATTTATTACCCTTTAACTTCATGGGTTTTTTTTTTATTTGCTTGGCTTCATGAATCATAATCATATCGCATGTGCAAATTAATATTCAACTAAAGACTCAAGGGCACCTCATGCATTTTCCTGTAGATAGTCTTATCAAACTCCTATCTCTTTGGTCTCTGTTCTGCAAATTCTAGCTGAGTTGGCTTTGTAAAATATATGTGTTCCCCAAATAAATAAGTAACTAGGCTGTGCTTCTGTTTTCTCTGCCCATACTACAGGTCAGAAAATTGCTTCCAAGTGGTAACCTATGTAAACTGTAAAGCATACTTTTTTGTTTCCCTTTTCTCAGGAAACTAGTCTTATACTTCTTATTGTCTCAATCTCTGAAAATAGTATTGCTGTAAATTTTGTCCAATTCTCTTATAGTTTACAATGTGAAAGCCAGTTACAAACCAGGTATTCATTCATGTCCATAAATTGAAGTCTTATGATATTTTTAACTTTTAACTAAGAAAAACATTGATTTTTTTAACACATTCCCCACCCTTGACACTATTGCTTTCTCCAAATGTATTTTCCATCTGACATTTTCTTTCAGTCTGTAGAAGTTTCTTTACTATTGATTGTAAAAAAATATTTGCTATGGATAGATTCTGTAAGTTCTTGTTTGTCTTTAAAATATTTTATATTACCTTAATTTTTAACTAATAATCTTCACCTTTACAGAAGCTTTAAGTTTACAGCAAAATTGACCAGAAAGTACATGAAACACCCATATACTCTCTGTCCTCACAACATGCAATCTCCATTATTGACACCTCTCACCACAACGGTGCATTTGTTACCATCAATGAACTTACAATGGCACCCAAAGTCTATAGTTTACAACAGGCTTTATTCTTGCTTCTTCATTTTTGAAAGATATTCTTATTGAATATAGAATTCAAAGTTGACAGGGTTTTTTGTTTACTTTGTTTTGGTTTTGTTTTGTTTTTGTAAATCCTTTATTTAGTTTCATTGACTTCTTGCTTTAATTCTTTCTGACCAAAAGTGTACAATTTTATCTTTGCTCAACTATATATAATGTGACTAGAATAATGTCCTGCTAAAGAAAAGATATCATTCAATGATGTGTTAAGGAAGACTTAACTCTTCAAACTTTGACTCTTTCAAAATTTTTTTCTTCACTGACACAGAGTTTTATCAGTATGAATACAATGTACTTGATATTCAAACTTTCAAATTGATGAAACTGTGTGTGTGTGTGTGCACTCATATGTGTCTGTGTGTTTATCCCTCTTTGGACGTGTTTAGTTTCTTTGAATCTATGGATTTACAGTTTCATAAATGTTGAAATGTTTTAGCAGTTATTTCTTTTAATATACTTTTCTGCTGCCCCTTCTCCTAGAACCTTTCCTCGTGAGAATAGATTCACATTATACCATGGGTTACTGAGATTGTTCTTTTCTTTTTTCCCAATTTTATTTCTCTCTAAGTTTAATTTTACACAGTATCAGTTGCTTTGTTTTCTAGTAAGCTAATTTTTTTTTGGAATGGTCTAATTTTTGAGCCTCCTTACTGATGTTTTTATGGGATGAAATGACAAAAATATTCATCACTAGATTTTATTATTTTTATATTTCCAGTGTACCTTCATCTTATGATTATATTTTACCTGAATTGATACACAAGTTTCAAATAGCTGTTTTCCATCTTTTTAAAACTAATTTCCTTATCTTTGTCACTTTCAGGTATGCTTCTATTAACTTTTTTTCCTCCTGATTATGCATATTTTACTGCTTTTTATCACACCTAGTAAATTTTTAGTGAATGCCAGACATTTTCAATGCTACATTGGTTCGAATTTGCATTTTAATATTATTCTTTAAATATTATTAGCTTTTGTTTTAGTTGGCAGTTATATTACTTGCAGATCTACTCAGTTCATTCGAGACTTATTGAAAAGCCTTTAGTGATAATTAAAGAGTAACCTTTATTTGAGGGTTAGTTTATTTCTAATACTAAAGGTTATTTCTTCAGTCATCTTTACAATGCAATTTCTTCCTCTGGAATATCGAAACTTTATTATCTTCCAGGTTTGCACTAAGTATTATTCAGCCGATACCTTTTTGGGAATTTGTTTCCTGGTCTCATGTAGTTTCATATTATGCATAGGCAGATTAGAATTCAGCTAAAAAAAATTGAAGTGACTACTGCACAGTCCTCTGGAACTCTTTTCCTCCATAGATCTGTGTTCTCTAGTATTTCAATTTCAGTCCCCCAAAACTCTTACCTCTCTCTACATAACTCAGCAAGACCACCTTTTGTTGATTGAATTTCATTTCTCTTATCAAATTTTGTAAATTATCTTCTAACAGAAATCCTTTGCGTTTGTGGGAATTTAGCTTATTTTGTTTTATTTTGTTTTTCTGTAGCTCAAGGTTCACAGTCCTGCACACATTCTTATCTAGTTTCTGAAAATGGTGGGAAAACACGTTTTGTAGTAGTTACTGCATGGTGGTTGCCAATTGTTACCTTTCTGTCTATTTTTATTTCTGAAATACCATCAGTGAGATGGACTCCCAATGACATCCACCTTCTAGTTTTCACTAGTTTGCTTACTCTCTTCCTTTGGGTGTGAGGGGTACCTTGACTTCTTTCCAGCCAATAGACAGCAAAGATAACAGGTATCTCTACTGTGATAATGTTACATTATGTGACTCTCACTCTTCCTTGTTGGTTTCGAAGAAACAAACTTCTATAAGGTAAGTAACCATTTTTGAAAATCCCACATTGCAAGATACTGTACCTCTAGGATCTTTGAACAGCCAGCTAGCAAAAAACCTAAAACCTCAGTTTGGAAGTCAGAAAGAAATAAATTTTGCCAACAACTTAGATGAGATTGGGAACAGTTTTTCTCTCCCAAGTGAGCCACCAGATGACAATGCAGCACAACCAACATCAGGGTTGTAACCTGATAAGAGAAGGGTAACCTGATCAGTGGACACAGCTGATTTGTGTCTGGACTTCCAATGCATTAACACTGTATTGTTTCAAGCCACTAAGTTTGTTTAAATTTGTTGTGCACCAGTAAATAACTAAGAATAGAACCAAAGCACCTCTTATTTGAAGTCAGAATAGTTAGACTCATTGACCTACAACATTCTGTTTCAGCTCTGATTCTATCTAGTTAAGTCATTTTGAAGACTAAACTTTAATTCCAGGGGATACTATTTTGGTAAATGAGAGAATACTTGATGGTTAAATTTAAACATTAAATACAACTTCTTTAGATTTACCATATGCTATGTCTCCTTTTAATATATCTGTCTTTTACTTTTCGATCTAGAAAAGGACTTAAAACCACTTAGAACATTTTCTTCATTTCACAGATTAGTAAAATAGAAAGGTGATCTGTGCTAATATTTCAACCAATAACTTTCCAAATTAAAATCTAGATTTTCTAATCCACATGCTATGTATTCTATAATAGTGATAAGACACATATAAACTTAACCTAATTATAGGAACTATACAAGGCATATTAAGTATTAGGATATAATGTAGACCCGTATTTACTAAATTACTGCAATTGGAACATTAGCTGTGAAAGGCACTCTGAAAGAAAATTATTTGCTATTAAACATATTTGACAAAATTCTCTTTTATTTTATTATTATTATTTTTTAGAGGACCAATTCCTCGAAAGACACAATCTTCCAAAACTAACACAAGAAAAAATAGACAATCACAATAGTACTTAATATACTACCAAAGAAATTGAATTAATAATCTCATAAAAAAGAAAAGCACAGCCTAAATGAATTCACTGATGAACTCTATCAAACATTTAAGGAAAAAATTATGCAAATTCTCTATGACCCTTCCAAGAAGACAGAAACAGAGGGAATACTTCCTAAATTATCCTTCCTTGCCAGCATTACTCTAATATCAATGCCAGACAAAGAAATTAAAAGAAAATAAAACAACAAACTAACATCTTTCATGAACATAATGCAAAAATCCTCAACAAAACATTAGCAAATAGAACTTAAAAATATGCAAAAATAATTATACAGCAATATCAAGTGATATTATTCCCAGTTATGCAAAACTGATTTTCAAAGTTTGAAAATCAATTAATGTAATCTATCACATCAACAGGTGAAAAAATTTCCAAAAGATCATATCAATAGACAGAGAAAAAGCATTTGATAAAGTCCATCAACCGTGATAAAAACTCACATGATAAAAACTCACAAAAGAAATGGAGGAAAGCTTCCTGAATTCTATAAAGAACATCTAAAAATCCCTATAATTAACATCATGTGTAATGATGAGAACTTAGGAATGTTCCTACTAAGTTGAGGAGCAAGGCAAGGATGTTGGCTTTCACCACTCTTTTTCAATGTTTTACTGGAAGTCCTAGCAAATGCAATAAAACAGGAAATGAGAAAAGGGTACATTGATTGGTAAGGAAGAAATAAAACTGTCTATATTCATAAGTGGCATATTATCTATGCAAAAAATTTAAAGCAATTGACAAATAAGACACCTAGAACTCATAAGTGAGTATAGCAAGGTTACAGAATAAGAGGTTAATATAGAGAGGTTAATTGTTTTCCTCTATTTCAGCAATTACTAATTGGGATTTGAGAATAAAAACACAATATAATTTACACTAACACCTTCCCTCAAATAAAATACCATACTTAGGTAAAATACTGTCAAAATACATACAAGCTCCATGTGAGGAAAACTATGAGACTCTGATGAACAAAATCAAAGGAGAACTAAATAAATGGATAGTTTATGACCATGGATAAGAAGACTCAATATTGCCACTATGTCAGTTCTTCCCAACTTGACTCATAGAACTGATGCAATTCCAGTCAGATCTCAGCAAGTTCTTTTGTAGATATTGACAAACTGATTCTGAAGTTTATATGAAGAGGCAAAAGACCCAGAATAGCCAATCTACAATAATGAAGAAGAGCAAAGGAATAGAACTGACACAACCCAAAGTCAAGGCTTACCATAAGGAGACAGTAATGAAGGCAGCATGGTATTGATGAAAGGATAGGCAAATAAACCAATGGAACAGAACAGAGAGCTCAGAAATAGGTCTGCATAAATATAATCAACTGATTAAATACAGTTGAACAAAGATAGCCTTTTCAACTCAGGGTACAGAAACACCTGAACATGCACATGCAAAATAAATTTGGACACAGACCTTGTACCACAATAAAAATGAACTCAAAATAGATTATAGGACTTCATGCAGAATTCGAAAATATAAAAGTCCTAAATGGTAACCTACCTATGTTAACATATAGATAGACATCATGTGGAAGAAAATATAGTGATCTTCAATATGGCAATTATTTTCATATATGACACCAAAGGCATATTCTGTGAAAGAAATAATTGGTAGGTTGCACTTCATTAAAATTATAAACTAGGGCCGGGCGCAGTGGCTCATGCCTGTAATCCCAATACTTTGGGAGGCCAAGGCAGGTGGATCATGAGGTCAGGAGATCGAGACCATTCTGGCTAACATGATGAAACCCCATCTCTACTAAAAATACAAAAAAATTAGCGGGGCATGGTGGCACGCCCCTGTAGTTTCAGCTACTCAGGAGGCTGAGGCAGGAGAGTCACTCGAACCTGGGAGGTGGAGGTTGCAGTTAGCCAAGATCCTACCACTGCATTCCAGCCTGGGCGACAAGAGCAAGACTTTGTCTCAAAATAAATAAATAAAATAAAATAAATAAAATTATAAACTTGTGTTCTATGAAAGATGCTGTCAAGAGAATACAACAAACCACGCCACTGGAAGAAAATATTTGCAAAACACACATTTAATAAAGAACAGTATCCAACAGGTACATGAAACTCTTACAGCTCAACAATTAAAAAAAAAAAACCAACTAACTTTAAAAAATGGGCAAAACATCTGAACAGACACCTCACCAAAGAAGATATAAAGATGGCAAATAAAATTAAAAAAATGCTCAACATCATATGTAATTAGGAAACTGCAATAAAATAATGAGGTACCACCACATACATTTTAGAATGGCCAAAATCTGGAACACTGATGACACTGAATGCTGGTGAGGATGTGGAACAACAGGAACTCTCATTCATTGCTGGTGGGAATGCAAAATGCTACAGCCACTTTGGAATACAGATTGATACTTTTTTACAAAACTAAACATACACTTACTGTATGATCCAGTAATTGCACTCCTTGGTATTTACACAAAGGAGTTGAAACTTACGTCCACACACAAAGAAACTGCACAGATATGTTTATAACAACTATATTTATAATTTATAATTTAGCAATTTATAATTGTTAAAATTTGGAAGCAACCAAGGTGTCCTTTAACAGGTGAATAGATAAATATACCATGTTACATTCAGGTAATGAATTATTATTCAGTGTTAAAAACCATGAAAATACATAGAATCTTAAACGGACACTGTTCAGTGAAAGAATGCAATCTGACAAGGCTATGTTACCACATGATTTGAACCATATGACATCCTGAAAAAGGCAAAACTATGCAGACAGTAAAAAGATTAGCGATTGCCAGTAATGTGGGGTGGGGAAGGTTTAAAGTGAAGGACAGATTTTTTAAGCAGTGAAAACTTATCTGTATGATACCATGATAATGGATACAAGGTATTAGACATTTTTCAAAACCCATAGAATATACCAAGACTGAACAAATGTAAACTATGGACTGTGGGTGATAATGATGTGCCAGTGTAGATTCATTTATTATAATAAATGTAGCGTTCTGGTGTGATACATTGATAATCAAGAAGAAGCCTACAGGAATGTGGGGTTGTGGGATACATGAGAAGTCTCTGTTCTTTCTGTTTAATTTTGCTATGAACCTATAATTTCTCTTAAAATAAAGTATATTTTATTTTATTTTATTTTATTATTTTTTTTATTATTTTTTTTCTTTTTCTTTTATTATTATTATTATACTTTAGGTTTTATGGTACATGTGCGCAATGTGCAGGTAAGTTACATATGTATACATGTGCCATGCTGGTGCGCTGCACCCACCAACTCGTCATCTAGAAAAATAAAAAATAAAAAAAAATAAAGTATATTTTAAATTGAGATTATATAATAAAAATACACATTTATATTATACATGTTTGTAATACAGTTCCTACAGTTAAAGCCCACCAACAAATACCTTGTTCAGCTCAACATTTCCTACATGTATGTTACTGCTGGATTCATTTTTATACAACATCTATTTATATACCCTGGGCCTAGGATTCCATACAATATTTTTTCAAATCACTACATTTGTATATAATAGTCATAAACAAAGTTTATGGAAACCTAATGTATATTTTATTCTCTCTCTCTCTCTCTCTCTCTGTGTATGTGTATGTGTATGTCTCTGTGTGTATTTCATGAATTTCACAACTTTTTAAATTAAAAAGTGATATAAATTGCTTTTTAAAGCAGGCATAAAAATAAGTGATTGATGTATGTAAATAACAGCAATAAACCAAAGGTAGAATGTACTCCTATTTCTTGACTCATAGTGTCAGGACAATCTCACTGTCAAAGGAAGCATCTATAGTTATCTAAAGGAGCTGAGCAATTTAGAGTTTGATTGTGTTTTTCTCTAATCTACCCCTACAGACACACACATACACACACACACACACCTATTACCATATTGTGTATAAAGGCCATGGCAGTTGATCTCTGTCTCAGATCTTCGTCAGAATCCTATTGTGCTTCCCTGGTGAAACTGCCTAATTTTACAGAAACCTGCTGTCTCCTAGTAACTGTGCACTGACATATGCCTACTACTTTTGACTTGACCTTCTGCCACTCACTTTCAACTTGGTTTGAATCCTGGCACTTAAATTTCTCCTTCTATTCTGTCTTTGTTTCCTGTCTATTTCTTCCCACTCTATTTGGAAACTTTGTTGATGACCTCAGACTGTGCACTTGGATTTTATGCCCTGTTTGCTCCTTTCCTGTTGCCACAAAATCATTAGCCTTGGAGCACGTCATCTCTCTCCAGACTTATAATATCTGTGTCGTCTAACCTCCTGTGCTTGGGTCTGTGCCTGCCAGACATTCACTGTCTTCAAGGCCCTTCCAGTTGGACTCCTGATCTTGGCTTTCACTGTTCTGCCCCAGCTGGCTCTGTGACAGTTTCCAATACTTAGCAGAGTGAAGGCCTCCATTTCCTGTCACAGCATTTTGTAAGTCAAATATAATACTTCCTGCACATTCACTGGGCCTATCTTCAATGCAGTGCAGTGGTATTTGCAAATGACACCTTGTAGATGAGGTCTTCCCTCAACATATATTTCAAATGCCAAATTTCCCCCCCATCACACCTTCATCCCCTTTCCTGACTTTATTTATTTATTTTTATCGAGAACATGTACAACTTTCCATCATACTAGATAACATACTTATCTATTTCACATAGTTTCTGCCTCCTTGCCTGGAATATTGGCTCCATGAGTTCAATGTTTTGTTTCTTTTTCTTCCTTCTATATCTCATTCATCTGGAAAGTGTTCTCATCCATAGTAGGCACTCAATATATATGTTCTATGTAAGAGCAAAAATGAATGAATATGACTGAACCCTTGCTATGGTAAATTGGGGGTAATAATGTTGCAACCAACAATGGAAACGTGGTGCTCAGACATTTTAAACACTGAAACTGGGCCATTGAGGTATTCCCTAAAAACTTAGAAGAAAGTTTGTACTCTGGGCATCCATGTTTGCTATGATCTCACTGACAGTTTTCCAGCAGGGAAATCAAAATTTTTAGCTTGTTGACACGTTCTTAAAAATAAAGTGAGCCCCTTTTAAAAAATACACAGATCTCAATTAAATAATTGAAAGTTAAAGACTGTCTGGTTTACTCTCTTTTCATTATTTATTTCATGAGAAGAAAATCACATTACTCAGTGATTCCAAACCTTGAATCTCATGAAAAGGGCAATTTATTTTTCACCATTTCTTTATTCTCCTGCCTTTTGTAACTAATAATAAGTTTTTTCCCAGTAAAATTTTCAAAGTTTGGAATCTCTCAGTTAAGAGGAGTGGTTTTTCCTCCTTCAATACATTTTTAAGTTATTATACTTATTTTAGAAAAGATTCATTCACAGAAAATATAGTTGAAAATCTAGAGAGCTCCTAATTCTTTCAAACCACTGTATATAAAAACTATAGCATATTTTGTTCGAGTCAAAGACAATATACCAAGTCAAAGACTACATACTTCTTTAGGAAACTATGTTCACCACATGATAAGGCAAAATTAAAGTAACTATTTTAATTCCATTTGAATTTACTTTTCCTGGATGGTTTAATATCCACAAGTCAATAAACATGATACACCACATAAAGAGAATTTTTTTAAAAATCACACGATCATCTCAATAGATGCAGAAAAAGCATTTGACAAAATCCAGCATCTCTTTTATGATTAAATCCCTGAGCAAAATTGGCATAGAAGGAGCATACTGTAAGGTAATAAAAGCCATCTATGACAAACCCACAGCCAACATGGTACTGAATTGGGAAAAGTTGAAAGCATTCCCCCTGATAACTGTAACAATACTGGGATTCTCACTTTCACTTCTTCTGTTCAACATAGTACTGGAAGTTCTAACCAGAGAATTCAGGTGAGAGAAATAAATCAAGGGCATCCAAATTGGTAAAGAGGAAGTCAAACTGTCACTGTTTGCTGATGGCATGATCATATACCTAGAAAACCCTAAACACTCATCCAAAAAGTACCTAGAAGTGATAAATGCATTCAGCCAGGTTTCTGGATACAAAGTTAATGTACACAAATCAATATTTTTCTATACACCAATAGTGACCCAGCTGAGAATCAAATCGAGAACTCAATTCCTTTACAATGCTGCAAAAGTAAATATAAAATACTTAGGAATATACCTAACCAAGAAGGTGAAAGACCGCTACAAGAAAAACTACAAACACTGCTGAAAGAAATCATAGATGACACAAACAAATGGATTCATGTTTATGAGTATGAGCATGGATGTGTAGAATCAATATTGTGAAAATGACCATACTGCCAAAGCAATCTACAAATTCAATGCAATTCCCATCAAAATACCACCATCATTCTTCACAGAACTAGTAAAAACAATCCTAAAATTCATATGAACCGAAAATGAGTCCACATAGCCAAAGCAAAACTAAGCAAAAAGAACAAATCTAGAGACATCACATTATCCAACTTCAAACTATACTATAAGGCCATAGTCACCAAAACGGTATGGTACTGGTATAAAAATAGCCACATAGACCAGTGGAAAAGAATAGAGAACCCAGAAATAAAGCCAAATACTTACAGCCAACTGACTTTTGACAAACCAAACAAAAACATAAAGTGGGGAAAGGACACCCTATTCAGCAAATGGCACTGGGATAATTGGCAAGCCACATGTAGAAGAATAAAACTGGATCCTCATCTCTCACCTTATATAAAAACCAACTTAAGATAGATCAAAGACTTAAATCTAAAATCTGAAGCCATAAAGATTCTAGAAGATAACATTGGAAAAACCCTTCTAGACATTGGCTTAGTCAAAGACTTCATGACCAAGGCCAAAAGCAAGTGCAACAAAAACAAAGATAAATGGATGCAACTTATAAACTAAAAAGTTTCTGCACAGCAAAAGAAATAATCAGCAGAATAAACGGACAACCCACAGAGTGGGAGAAAATCTTCCTAACCTATACATCTGACAAAAGACTAATATCCAGAATCTACAAAGAACTCAGACAAATTAGGAAGAAAAAAACAATCCCATCAAAAAGTGGGTTAAGGACATGAATAGGCAATTCTCAAAAGAATATATACAAATGGCTAACAAGCATATGGAAAAATGTTTGGCATCACTAATTACCAGGGAAATGCACATCAAAACCACAATGCAATACCATCTCACTGCTGTAAGAATGGCTATAATAAAAAATCAAAAAATAATAGATGTTAGCATGTATGTGGTGAAAAAGGAACACTTTTACACTGTTGGTGGGAATGTAAACAACCTACCAACCACTATGGAAAACAGTGTGGAGATTCCTTACAGAACTAAAAGTACATATACCATTTTAACCTGCAATCCCACTATTAGATGTCTAACCAGAGGAAAATAAGTCATTATACTAAAAAGTTACTTGTGCACACATGTTTATAGCAGTACAATTCGTAATTGCAAAAATATGGAACCAGCCCATCCATCAACAAGTGATGTAAAATGTGGTGTACATATATACATATATATTCACACCATGGAATACTACTCACCCATAAAAAGGAAAAAAATAATGGCATTCACAGCAAACTGGATGGAATTGGAGAGTATTATTCTAAGTGAAAGTATCTTTAGATTGTAAAAACCAAACAACGTATGTTCTCACTCATAAGTGGGAGCTAAGCTATAAGGATGCAAAGGCATAAGAATAATACAATGGACTGTGGGAACTCGAGGAAAGGGTGGGAGGAGACTGAAAGATAAAAGACTACACATTGGGTACAGTGTACAATGCTTGGGTGATGAGTGAACCAAAATCTCAGGCATCACCACTAAAGAACTTACTTATGTAACGAAACACCATCTGTTCCCCAAAGACCTATTGAAATAAAAAATAAAGTTAAAAAATTAATAAAACTAACTAAATAAAATTATTTAAATAAAATAAATGAACTTAAAATCTACTTTATTTTCTTAATATTTACATTAATGATGTTTTTATTTTAAATAAGTTACAAAAATGTCATATTTTTATATGTACACACTATATATTTTTAAATTACATATATGTATACTTTTAAAAACCATGAAACTGTATTTTAACACCATACTTAAGGTAGAATTAAGGACTTTGCCACGTTCATAATAAACATAGCTGTTTAAGAAGGGAAACTTTTCATATTGAAAGGTAAAGTTCGGTTTGACTCATTTCCTTCTATTTTCCTAGTAGTTAACTTACCATACTTCCTCTTGAGTGAAAAACTGTGCCAGTGTTTATTGGGGTTTGGGGGAATAGTATGTAAACTCAAATTTACTTCTCAACTTCTTGTTGCCTTACACTCTCTTCACTCTACCAAAGCTGCTGTATCAAAGTTTCACTTTCAGCTACTTCATTATTGGCATACAAAAGTCTACTTATTTTTGTATGTTGATTTTGTATCCTGCAACTTTGCTGTATTCATTTATCAGTTCTGAGAGATTTTTGGTGGAGTCTAGGTTTTCCTATTTATAAGATCATGTTATCTACAAACAGGAACAATCTGGCTTCCTCTTTTCCAATTTGGATGCCCTTTATTTCTCTCTCTGGGCTAATTGCACTGGCTAGGACTTCTAATAGTATGTTGAATAATAGTAGTGAAAATGAGCAGCTTTGTCTTGTTCCAGTTCTTAGAGGAAAGCCTTTCAACTTTTAACCATTCAGTATGAAGTTCGCTCTGCATTTGTCATATATGACCTTTATTTTGTTGACATAGTCCTTTGATACCTAACTTACTGAGTTTTTTAAATTATGAAGGGATGTCAAATTTTATCAAATGCTTTTTTGTTGTGTCTATTGAGATGATCATTTGGGTTTTTTTCTTTCATTCTGTTTATGTTCTGTATCACATTAACTGATTTGCATGTGTTGAATCATTCTCGCTTCCCTGGGATAAATTCCACTTGATCTTGGTGGATAATCTTCTTGATGTACTGTTGGATTTGGTTTCTTAGTGTTTTGTTAAGTATTTTTGCATCTATGTTAATCAAGGATATTGGCTTGTAGTTTTCTTTTTTGTTGTACCCTTGTCTGATCTTGGTATCAAGGTAATGCTGGCCTTATAGAATGAGTTTGGAAGAACGTCTTCCTCTTCAGTTTTTTGCAATAGTTTGAGAAGAATTGGTGGTAGTTTTTTTACAGGTTTGGTAGAATTTGGCAGTGAAGCCATGTGGTCTTGTGCTTTTTCTTCCTTGGGAGACTTTTTATTTCTGATTCAATGTTGTTATTTACTATTCGACTGTTTAGGTTTCCTTTTTGGTTCAATCTTGGTAGGCTATGCATCCAGTGCTTATCCATTTTCTCTTGATTTTCCAATTTGTGGCATATAACTATTCATAATAGTCTCTGCTAATTCTTTGTATTTCTATGGTATTAATGTCAATCAACACATAAATGGATTTAAAATGGGGTATATATACACAATGAAAACTCTTTTGTTACAAGATAAAATGAAATCCTGTCATTTGCTGCAATAAAGATGAGCCTGGAGGACATTATGTTAAGTGAAATAAGTTAGGCACAGAAAGACAAATAGTGTCTATTCTCACTCATATGTGAGAGCTAAAAAGTTGCTCTAACAAGTATTCTATCCCATATTAGAGGGTAGAATACTGGTTACTAGAGGCTAAGAAGAAGAGGGAGGAGGAGAGGTATAAAAAGGATGGTTAGCAGATACAAAATTACAGCTAAACAGAAGTGGTAAGTTCTACTTTTCTATGGTACTGTAGGGTGACCATAGTTAACACTAATGTATTATATATCTTTAAAGGGCAAGAGGAAAGGATTTTGAATATGTCCAATGCAGAGAAATGATAAATGTTTGAGGTGATGGATATGCTAATTACTCTGAATTTGATCATTACACATTGAATGTATCTATTGAAATGTCACTCTGCACCCCATAAATATATGTAATTATTATATGTCACTTAAAATAAAATTTTAAACAGTTCTTTATTTGCTAAATTCTGTGGCTATATGAATCCTTTGTGGTGTCCTCCTGGCTCACTATTTTGTTCTGTTAGAGTCTATTAAGAACAGAGGTTTGCAAACTTTAGCATGCATAAGAAACTCCTGCGCAACTTCAAATTTGCAGAAATGAAGATCATAAGTCATATCCTTAGAGATTCTGATTGAGTGGGCACAAGTGTGGATCCAAAATTATTTTAATGAATATCTAGTTCATTCTGATACAGGTCATTTGTAGTTCATACGTATAAAATATTGACTTCAAAGATTATTTTCCCTTACCTCTCTCTTGATAATTAATACTTATCAGTGCCTCTTTGGGAAACTTTTTTAATACTACCACGTCTCCCCTCCCTTTTAGTGTCAGAAATCATTTTGTGCATGTTTATTTACATCTCTCTTTAATGCTAAAACATATTTTGATTAAATAAACAAACTGATGAAAGTGTGTATGGTGCTGTTTTCCCCCTGAGCTCTAAACCTAAATATCTCACAGAGATCATTAATTTAAAATGCATATAACCAAGCCAAACTCAATATGAGTTTCCTTCTAATAACTGCCAATTTGTCAACATCATTACTCATGAAATAGGGTTCAGGCCAAGGTTAGAAATAAGAGAAATGGGTGACTACCTACCTGGATAAGGAGAAAGAAAACAGAGCTGAGTACATTCATGGTCAAAATGGAGTCAGCTAACAAAGACAGCACATCCTAGCCAGTTGGGGGCAATCTAAATCAATCTCAGCAGGAGTCACATGGGTACAGTCTTGTGATGGAACACCTTGGAAAGGACTGTGGCTCTCACGAAATGTCTTTTCTGGGCTGGATCTGACTTCAGTGTCAAACACAGACTACCTTTCCAGTTCTATCACTAACTATATCCACAGTAGATGTCCTATCTTTAGGCACTTCATATTAAAATTCTTACCAGTATTTAAAAACAATGTGACATTTTATAACTTAGTGAGGCAGGTTGATTAATTAAATAGACCTGGATTTAATTGCTGGCTCAGTTAATTGTATAGAATCTCTGGAAAATTACCTAAACTGTCTGAACCATCTTTTTCCCACGCCATAAAGACTGACAGTGTCACCCACTTCATAGCACTACAGATTAACATTTAACTTCTTGTGATATGACATAACATATAACCACTGGTACAGAATTCAAGATTACTAATATTAGTTATGACAGTTAAACTTGCACAAAATAATAATTAGTTCTCTAGTTCCTTCAGTTTATCTTCATTTTCTATTTCTTCTATTATCTTCAAGTTTAAATGTGGTATTTTAAATATAAATAACAAAAAAGTATGATTCATGTTTATAAAATTTTTCCATATATATGTTTGAAGGATGTCTAGACTAATATATTATTCTAATACTACCAAGGGTTATTTCTGCATCATGAATTTGGGGTGACATTACAAAATATTTTATTTTGAGATAATTGGGATTCACACAAATTTATAAGAAATAATACAAAGAGAACCAACATGACCTTCATCCACTTCACTCCAATGACAATATTTTGCACAGCAACAGCAAAATGTCACAATCAGAAAATAGGTATTGATATAACCCATTGATTTTACTGAGAGTCTATCAGTTTTATGTGCCCTTATTTGTGTGTATATTTGGTTCTATACAATTTCATCACATGAATAAATTCATATTACCATTATCACAGACAAAAACCAGGAAAATTCTGTCATAACAAGATTCATTGTATTGCCATTTTATAACCACCCTTATGTCTATGCTCACCATCCCTCATAGCTTTAATCTGTTCTCTATTTCTATAAATATTCTCAGTTTTAAATTGTTACATTATTAGAATTATACTTCCTGAGATTGGCTTTCAGGATTGGCTTTTTACCCACTCAGCATAATTTCCTGGAGATTCATCCAAAGTGTAGTTTTGTTTATTGTTGCTGTCGTTTTTATTTGTTTTAATAAATGCTGGGTAATAGTCCATGATTTGAATAGACTACAGTCAAATTAACCACTTACCTATTGTATGGCATTTGAATTGTTTACACTCTGACTACTACAGATAAGCTCCTATGAACATTAATGTCTAGGTATGTGTGTGAACATGAGTTTTCAATTTGAGAAATACAAAGAATGAAACTGCTGAGCCATTAGGTACCTGCATGTTTAGTTTTATAAGAAATTGTTTTCTGGAGTGGCTGTACCATTTTACATTCCATACATAGCAGCAATGTAGGAGCAATCCAGTTTCTCCACAGTATCACCAAAATTTACTGTTGTCATTACTTTTTATTTTAGTTTTTGCTATAGATGCAAAGAGTTATCTCATTGTTATTTTAATTTGCATTTACCAAACGGCTCTCCAAGATGTGGGGCAGAACAATGGGTAGTGATCAAGACTGAAAGCTGTCAGGAAACATAAAAATGGAGAGTTCACAGAGGACATGCTTGTCTATGCAGAAAATCTAAAAGAATCAACAGAAACTTCCGTAACTAGTAAGTAATTATAACATGGTTGCAAATAACAGGTTAGTATACAGAAATTAATCACTTTTCTATATACCAGCAATGAACATGTGGCATTTGAAACAAAAAACACAATACCATTTATATTAGCATTCCCCAAACTGAAATGCTCAGGTATAAATTTAACAAAATATGTACAGAATCTATAAGAAAAAAACTATAAAACTCTGATGAAATCAAGAACAAAGTAATGAAGAAATATTCCATTATTCATGGAGAAGAAGACTTAGTATTGTCAAGATGTCAGTTTTTCCCAACTTGATCTATAGGTTCAATGCTATCCCAGTCAAAACCCCAGCAAGTTATTTTGTGGATATTGACAAACTGATTTTAAAATTTACCTGGAGAGTCAAAACCCAGTATGGTCAATACAGATTGAGAGAAAACTATCAGACGACTGATACTATCCGACTTCAAAACTTACTAATAAAGATGGTAATGAAGACAATGTGGTATTGGCAAAAGAACAGACAAATGTACCAAATATACCAATGGCACACAATAGAGAAATCACAAACAGACCCACATAAGTATGATAAACTAATCTTTGACAGAGAAACAAAGAAAATACAATAGAACAAGACTGTCTTTTCAACAAACGATGTTGGAACCACTGGACATCCACATGTGAAAAAAAATGAATCCAGACACAGATCTTGCACCCTTTATGAAAAATAACTCAAAATAGATCATAGACCTAAATGTAAAATGTGAAAATATAAAACTCCTAGATGATGACACAGGAGAATACCTAGATGACCTCAGATATGGTGATGACTTTGTGGATACAACACCGAAGGCATGATGTATGGAAGAAGTAATGAATATGCCGTATTTATTAAAATTAAAACCTCTGCTTTTTGAAAGACAACATCAAGGGAATGAGACGACAAGCCCCAGACTTGGAGAAAATATTTGCAAAATACACATCTGATAAAGAACTCTTAAACAAAATACACAAAGAACTCTTAAATCTCAACTGTATGAAAACCTACAACCTGATTTCAAAAATGAGCCAAAGACCTTTAACAGACACTTAACCAAAGATGTAAAGGTAGCAAATAAGCATATGAAAAGGTACTCCACATCATACATCATCAGGAAAATGTAATTTAAAATAATGAAATGCACTCCCATTAAAATGGTCAAAAACCAGAATACTTTCAGCAAGTGCTTGCTAGGATGTGGCACAACAGAAACTCCCATTCATCACTGGTGGAAATGCAAAATGGTACAGCCACTTTGGAGGACAGTTTGCTACTCTTTTACAAAGTTAAACATATTCTTGCCAAAAAATCCCGAACTAATACTCCTTGGTATTTACTCAAGGGAGTTGAAGACTTTTGTTCACACAAATGCCTGCATGTGAATGTTTATAGCAGCTTTATTTATAATTGCTAAAACTTGGAAAAAACTAAGATATTCTTCAATAGGTGAATGTATAAATTGTGGTTCATCTGGACAAAGTATTATTATTCAGTGCTAAAAGTAAATTAGATAAAGCACCATGGAATGACATGGAAGATGCTTAAATGCTTATTGTTCAGTGAAAGAAGCCAATCTTAAAAGACTACTTATTGCATTATTCCCAATACATGATATTCTGGAAAAGGCAAAACTATGCAGACAGTAAAACAAAAGATCAGTGATTGCCAGGGCTTGAGGATGAAGGATAGGTGAGTAGACAGAGCACAGCAGGCAGTGAAAATACTGTATATACAGAGTATATGCAGAGAAAATATTCTGTATTTATAGTATTTTCACTGTCTTGGAAATCTGGACAAACATATAATGGATATATGCCATTATACATTTGTCAAAACCATAGAATATTCAACCCCTAGAGAGAACCCTAAGGTAAACCGTGGACTTTGGTACTCATGGTGTCAATGTAGATTCACTAATTATAACAAGTATACCACTCTGTTTGAAATGTTTTAATGATGAGAGAGATTATGCATGTGTCGGGGTTGTGGTATATGGGAAACCTCTGGCCCTTCATTCCAATTTTTCTGTGAACCTAAAACTGCTCTAAAAAACAGCCTTGAAAAAATAAAAAGTAGGTCTGCAAGTGATAATTTTAAAAACGTTTAATTTGAGAGTATTTTTATTTTCTCTTCATTTCTAAAGAATATATTAACTGGAGGTAGAATTTACAGTTAACAGTTAACTTTTTTCAGGACTTGAAAAACATTGTTCCACTTCCTTCTGGCCTCTATATTTTTTTTTATAAGAAACCCATTTTCTTTTACCTTGATGTTCTTCTATTAGTAATCCATTTTTCCCTCTGGCTGCTTTGAAGATTTCATCTTTGTCTTTAGTTTTTAGAAGTATGATATGTTTTGGTATGGAATTTCTTGGATTTATTCTACTTGGGGTTCATTTAGCTTCTGGAATATATAAGGTTTTGTCTTTCACAAAATTTAGGAACTTTTTTACCCATTATTTCTTTGAGTACCATTCAGTCCCACATTCCTCTCCTTCTTTCTTGAACCCTAAGGATACAGATATTTGAATTTTATTTTCCCATTGGTTTTTAGATGTTCATTCATTTTTATTTTCATTGTATGTTCTCAATTTTTTTCAGATTGAATACATTTTATTGATCTATTCTCAACTTCACTGATTCTACTGTCATTGTCATATTACCTTTGATCTCTTCCAATGAGCTTTTAAGTTACTGTATTTTTTGTTTTTAATTTCTATTTGGTTTAGTTTTATAAATAATGTATTTGCTGACATTTCCCATTTTTCACTTGTCCCAAATACATGCATAATTATTTGTTGAATTAATTTAATTTTAAGATTGTTGCTTTAAAATCATTGTCAGACAGCACCAATATCTGATTCATCTAGGTATTTGTGCCAATTGATTTACTTTTGTGAGTTATGTTGTGTTTTACTTGGATCTTGCTATGACAACGGATTTTCAATTGTATCTTGTGTATTTTGAATATTATGTTAGGAGCTGTTTAGTCCTATATAATTCTATTTCACCAGGCAGTCACCTTGTTTAGTTTTATCATGTGGGTTGTAGCACTCTCACTCACTCCACCATGTAACTGCTGGGGACAGATTCAGATCCCACACTAGTGGGTCCGGGATTGGTTCGTTCAGGTAGGTTCTTGGTCTCACTGACTTCAAGAATGAAGCTGCGGACCCCCACAGTGAGTTACAGTTCTCAAAGATGGTGTACCTGGAGTTCGTTCCTTCAGATTTTTAGATGTGTCCAGAGTTTCTTCCTCCCGGTGGGTTCGTGGTCTCGTTGACTTCAGGAATGAAGCCCCAGACCTTCGCAGTGAGTGTTACAGCTCTTAAAGGTTGTATGTCCGGAGTTGCTTGTTCCTACCGGTGTGTTCTTGTTCTTCCCAGTGGGTTCGTGGTCTCCCTGGCTACAGGAGTGAAGCCGGAGATCTTCGCGGTGAGAGTTACAGCTTATAAAGGTAGTGCGGACCCAAAGAGAGAGCAGCAGCAAGATTTATTGCCAAGAGCGAAAGGACAACGCTCCCACTGGTAGAACGGGACCTGAGCAGGTTGCTGCTGCTGGCTGGGTGGCCCGCTTTTATTCTCTTATTTGGTCCCACCCACATCCTGCTGATTGGTCCATTTTACAGAGAGCTGAATGGTCCGTTTTACAGAGGCTGATTGGTCTGTTTTGACAGAGTGCTGATTGGTGTGTTTACAAGTCTTTAGCTAGACACAGAGGGCTGATTGGTGCATTTACAATCCTTCAGCTAGACACTGAAGTTCTCCAAATCCCCACCTGATTAGCCAGACACAGAGTGCTCATTGGTGCGTTTACAAACCTTTAGCCAGACACAGAGTGCTGATTGGTGTGTTTACAATCCTTTAGCTAGACAGAAAAGTTCCCCAAGTCCCCACCCGACCCAGAAGCCCAGCCAGCCAGCCAGCTTCACCTCTCACTAGCAGGTGTGAGGTGGAGATGGTTTAGTTGAGCTCACTTGGTTTCTGTAGGTAGATCAGGTGACCACTGTTGATTGGCATGTGGTGACAGATAAGTTTTCCTGAGTAGGGTCTGTCGTAGCACTGCTGCAATTAGATTGAATTGCTTTGGCCCGCAGATATGAGACAAGGGATCCAAACTTTGAAAGCAAAGTTCTATCTTTCAGAAAGTAATTTCTCTGGAAAGACTGCAGCTAGGAAAATTAGCTACTACCACTTCTAGGATTTTATAACTTTTTATTCAAACATTTGATATGACGTTTTCTATGAGATATTTCTGTATGTGTATACACGTCTTCCTGACAAAAAAATAATATGTAGCTAATAGATGCTTTTTGAATGAGTGACTCTAGGTTGTTACACTGATTTCTGAACTTTTCTATCCAGTATTTTTCCTTGTGCCTTTTGTTCCACCCCTGCCATTGGTATTATGTGGTAAGTCAAAATAGCTTTCCAACCACTTGAAAAGTACTGTGAAAATACAGAACTATTTTAAGCCAGGATGTTTGTTTTAAAGCCTAATATTAAACTGTCTACAGTCTAATTTCCTAATTTGAGGAAAAAAGTGGCAGTAATAGAACCCTTCTTCTCAAAGGGTCAAATTAATATTTTAGAAAACTTAAGGTCCTAAAATAAAAGCCTCTAAAGAATAGCAAATATACAGTGTTGCTTTCCTTTCTGTTATTTTATGCTGTGAGAATTCTGAATGGAATGCATTGCATTTGTTAGAAACACAAAAATGTATTTATCATATTTCTCATGACACAATTATGATAGATTGGAAGAGCTTAGTTTTTATAAAAATAATTCACAAGTGTTTCTATGTTGTTTTTATACAGCTAAAGAAAAATGAGCAGAATTTTCTAATTTAGAGTTTGCTAATGTAGTCTCACTTAAAACTGTAAGACTACAGTAACAAATAAATTTTAACATAGTACATATTATATGAATTATTAATGTTTGTTATTACATAATTAATTAGTGCCAACCAGATGCTTATTAGAGGTTCCCTTCCTTTGAGTTTATACACTATTTTGTTTATACCTCTCTTTTGCCATTTCATAATCATAAATGATTCGTGTTACCCTCTATTATCTCCTTCATAATTATTCAAACAAAACTACATAGTGAAACTATCCTCATGCCACTCTTTTCCTTCCTCTACACCAAGAGCATCCATTTTCTCTTTTCATTGGAATGATTTCGGAAAAATGTAAAAGAGTGAGATAAAGCATGTGACAAAAATTACAGTTTTCAAGATGCTAAATGCTAGTGACACCTTCCTAAATTTATCCCTTGGGATTCTGGGACTTTGCTCTTGGTTACTTAAAAAAAAATGTGCAGGCTAGGAAAGGGTTTCCTTCCCTTATCCTAATAGAAGGGATTCCATTTGAAATCATCTTAAACTATTGGTGTCTTTTTCCAGCTGGTGTCTGCATGGAAACTTGCTTCTCCATGGGCCACCAAAGTCCCCAAGTAATGAGACTTTTTACCATACATGTCAAAATGTAGAATGTAAACACAGGCTATCTGGCATCTCACTATTCCTTCATAGACAAAGTTAAATTTTAAGCATCACTATTTAAGAAAAGAAGATCAAGGGTTGTTTTTTGTGGCAGAATCGAATCTCTATCCTGGAACTTCAACCTTCTGATTTTTCCATTGAATCACCTGTGTCTTTTGTGGGAGGATGAAAATTTGGGGTTCGCATTTCTCCTCTTGGTAATTATTTTTTATATTTCCCCAACAAATACTGTTTCTTTACTCAGACTGTGTGATATTATGTCATTCTCTCCAACCCCTTATATATTAGATGGCAGCTATATAACACTTTTATGTTTAGTTTTCTCATATCTTTAAGCCTTTATTTGAGAAAAACAAAACAAAACTCTGTATGTCTCCTACTAAACTATGAAAGAAAAGATTGCCTTTTTTCATTTTTATATATTAAACACCTAAGCTGAATTAATGAATAATATGAAGAATGGCTATATTCTCATTCCATTTTAAATTCTACATCTTTTAATTGATTTTTCCCTGATGTATCATTGCCAAATAAATTATAACATGTTTAACACTTTAAAGATAATGTTATATCATTCTGTTTATTTTTTCTAAGCATATTGATATATTGTCTTTATATTGAATACCAAATAGGAGTAGTAATAGCTTTAAGAAAGTTTATTTGTTTTATATAACTTTTATCTGTATTCATCTGATTGTAACAATATTTACTTGCTAGTTTAAACATAGGAGAATTGTGAGAATCCTTCTCTACAAAAAAATTTAAAATTTTTCCAGGGGTGATGGTGCATGCCTGTATTCCCAGCTACTCGGGAGGCTGAGGCAGGAGGATTACTTAAGCCCAGGGGTCTGAAACCTGTGTAAGCAACGTATTCAGAACCCTATCTCTACAAAATTTTTAAAAAATAGCCAGGCATGGTGGCGCATGCCTGTAGCCCAGCTACTCACTGAGAGTTTGAGGCTGCAGTGAACTATGATTGCACCACTCCACTCCAGCCTTAAGAACAGAGCAAGACCCCATCTCAAAAAGAACAAAACATAGGAGGTCTTTTATTATCTATACACTCTACATCCAGTGATAACCACTGTAAAATTTTGTTTATCTTCCCAGTATTTTTATAGTGGTAAAAATGCTTTATAGTGGTAAAAATGCTTTATATATAATATATATTATAAATATATAATATATAAAAATATTATATAATAATTATATTATATAGCATAAAATATATATTCTATATTATATATAATATAGAATATATATTATATATTTTATTATATATTATATATATTATATATTTTATTATATATTATATATTATATATTATAATATCTTATATATTATATATTATATATTATAATATCTTATATATAATATATACTATCTATATAATGAATGTATGTGTGTGGATGTGTATATCTATCAATGTATCTGTATGTGTGTGTGTTATCTTTCTTGTCTAAACTTCTTTTTCCATTTATTTTTCTGAACCAGTTTGACAGTTACATACTCTATTTCTATTCTTTAAGTAATAACTTTTAAAATGTTGCCAAAAATATTAAATTTTAAAAAGAAAAGATGTATTTTACTTTTCTCCTGAGCAATACAAGTACAGTAGTCATCCCTTATCCACAGTTTCTCTTTCTAAGATTTTTGTGGCCCAGAGTCAACTACAATCTGAAAATAGGTGAGTCCAGTAAAATAAGACATTTTGAGAGAGAGAGATCATATTCATATAACTTTTATTACAGTGTATTGTCATAATTTTTAAAATTTTATTACTGGTTATTGTTACCAATCTCTTACTGGGCCTAATTCATAAATTAAATTTTATTTATATATATTTTATTATATATACGATAAAAATATAGTATGTATGTAGTTCGGTACTATGGTACTATTTTCAGGTTCAAGAATCCACGGGGTATCTTGGAATGCATCTCCCATGGATAAGGTGGGGGCTACAGTCCCTCTAATTGGACGCTTCTGGGCTTTCATGCCATCACCACACCACTGTTGCCACCATCATCATCATCATTATTATCACTATGACTGTAATTCTATCCAGGAAACTTTTCTTGTACTTTTCATAATTTTTTTTGCTCCATATTCCGTCTTCATTTCAGGTAATCCCCTAGAACCATTCCCGTTTCTCCTGAACTATATTCTCTGTTAAGTTCCTTTAGCATATCTTTCCAGGTGGTCAACCTTCATAGTTTATGCTTATTTTTAAGTATTTCTCTTTCTCCCTCCTGTCCTTGAAATATACATTTTTTTAGTTCAAAATTCTACATTTAACATTATTGTTTGTCAGTATTATTAGGAAATTATTTTTCAATAATCTGTATGTCATTTTCGCAGTCGAGACATAGACTTTTTTTTCTTATTCTAACGTTTCTGTTTTTGGCTGGATGTGAATGGAGGGGATCGGCAAGGGCTAGGAAACCTATGGAGTTTCCCTGGACTTATTTTGCACATATTTTGTATTTGGCATTTTGCTGTTTCACCGTACGGTGTCTGGGTATGAATTGGCTTTAATCAGACTCCCTGGGCTACGATGATAGAGTCTAGTTTTTTTATTATTTCTTTCCAAAGTTTTCCCATTGTAATCACTTTAAATGTTGTATATTAAACAATATGTCTAAAATAAAGAAGAACTTAGTATTCAAATTTATTTTTCAGATGATGTATCATAGTTGTTATGAGAAAATGTGTAAAATATATATTGATAAATATCTAATTCAAATAATGCCCCATAAACATGAAGACCTATGAATCCTTTTCTCTCTGTATTAGGAGATATAATCCTGTTTGTGCCAATATTTTTCTAGAGCAACTCTAAATGTTTATGTAATAATTTACCACCATCTCTTCTTAAGTATGCCTTGATATGTTTCTGACAAAACGTATTAAGAAGAAATAAGAGAAAGCAAAACAACAACAAATCACATTTTTTTTGCCCCATAATGTTTATAATTAAATTACATTGTATATTTTGGTATAATTGGGTTACTGGTTGAGTTTTGTAAAACAAATAGAATAAATATTGCTTATTATAGTTTATCACATAGTCCAAATAACAGCGAATTCACATACTACATTATGTAGATAATGGAACAACTAATTCATGTAGTCTACAACTGACTTTGTACTACCAATGAGACTATGGATTTCAGAATCTAGAAACCTTTTCCACACGTAAGGCAGAGTAAGAACAACACATGAAAGGGAAAAAAATACTTAAAAATTATCCAAAGCATTCAGAATGAATTATAATAAAATAATTATATTTGAAGCCTTCCTTTAAAGATACAAAATGTATTTACTCTTTTTTTTCTTTTCTTCTCTTTTTTTTAAATAAGAATAATGGTATGATTGAAGCATTATAAAATATCTTTAAAAGAAAACATTTAAGTAGACATATTTTCTAACAGCTGAAGACAAACAACCAAAAAGCAAAGTTAAATATGAAAGTAGAAGAAGCAAAAGCTACTTTTGACTGTATTGCTAATAACAGACTTTGAAAGACAGGAAAAGTATTGAGTTTTGAACAAATGGTACAAAATAGAAAATTCTTTGTTGATTTCTGGCAAGTTCTGCTTCTATTAACTTCTAAATATAGTAATTATTTCTCTTCTTCATTGATTTTTAAATAATATTTTGAGAGTAATCAAAATAAGTAAATACTTTTTTGATATTATTAGTATTTTTAAATGGAGAAATTTATTCTTATGTATTGATATTATTTACAAATAAGGAAAACATTTACTGTACTTATCCAAACAAGAAAAAAGTGACTTCCAAAGAAAACTATAACCACATAGAATCTCATAATCTAAAAAGGCATGGCGATCTTTACAAATTTCCCTCCTTGTTGAATAATTACTCTCTAATTCATTAAATAGAAATATATTATAATATATTTTGTTACCACACATAACATTATATTTCACTTTCCAAGTTGAATTTGAATGTATATATTGTATAGGTTGACTACGAAAAAAATAACAATGAATAAGAATATGTTTAATTTGAAACTTCCAATCAGTTTATGCACAGTTGGATATGAAAACAGTAGACCATAAAAATGGAAGCAAAAAAAACAAAGAGTAAGTGCAAATATTTAAAACCTTGCAGACCAAGTATTAGAGTTATACATTCTGAACTCTTTTTTGGTGCCATATTATAAACTAAAAATGAGTTTTTCATAAAGATTGATGTATTTGAATACCCAGTTTATTTGGAAGCGTACTATATCACTTCTTGTGGTTTATTAAATTTGTTTATTTGCTTTAAGTTTAAGAAAACAATTCTTACATAACTGAAATCACCATATGCTAAAAAGGTAAGGAATACTCTCAAAATAGAAAATAACTATTTGTTTTTCTCACCCTGTCTCCAACTGTTTATTACAACTTTAGTTTCCCCCTGAAGCCGGGAACCTATGCTGTCCCGTGGAACTGCAGGGTTTTAATAATTATTTCTTTCCCTTCTCGTATTATGTTTTGAGTTTGGGATCCATCATAAATATTAGTATTATCATCTGGATCCAATTAAATGTAATGGATATGCAGTTTTGGAAAATAACCTACTTTTTGCCTATTAGTAAATAATATTGATTCTTCTTTACACAAATCACTTAAATACTATAACACCTAGTAAAACAATGGTCTTTAATAGCTTGCCCAGAATTATATATAAAGTTTTATTTTCATAGTTTAATTCAGTCTGAGTATTTTCATTGTTTTTTACCATAATAGGTATGAGATTACCTACTGACATGAAATATTTTAAACATCCATAATTAAAACCAAGAGGCAAAAAGACAATAAAACTTCAAAACTAGTTTAAAGCTTTGCAGTAATATTTTACTGCCAAAGAAAGCAGATAAGACTTTCACACTGTGCTGAAAACTGCAGGTAATTAATTCCCATGGCAGAGAAGTGAAGGAAAAGCACATTCCATATTCTCAGGGCAAAGTGTAAAAGGAATTTGCAGTAGATCCTGTTAGATTTCAGGGTTAACCTGTAAGGGACACACAGAGTAGACTGGGGTAGGGAGGGGTTGCTGTTAAAGTATAAATTATTTAATTGAAATGTTTCTGGCAGCTAATCATCCACAACAAGAGAAAAAGCTCTAAGTAATAAAACAAAAAGGACTTAGCACAGAGTCTGAATTCTTCACTGATTTCTCTTTTGGCTTTTCTTACTCACCCATGTATAATTTCAGGGTTAAGAGTGTCCCTGGCCTTCACATACTGTATCTTTTGATGTATAAAGACTAGAGCTTTTGTCCTTTTAATATACAAAATTCCGATTTTCATTCTCTCTTCCAGTCTGATTTCAAAAGGTACTCTGTAGTTCATCATTAATTCAGGGAAAAATGCATGATCTCATGAATCCTGGAAATTGTAAAATAAAGACAGGAGTGGGGCAAGCTGGAGAAGACAGAGGCCTGCACACGATTAATGAGGAAAACTTGTAATTTTCCTGGGTTTTGCCAAGATTCGACTGTTTCAGAAACAAGCTTTCTGCAAGTGTTTGATACGTCAGGAGGGAATATAGTAAACAATACACTAAGGGAGCTAGAGCAGATTCTAGCATCATATACAAGGCATTTATATAATATAGGCTCTCTTTAAATTCTTCACAAGTGGTATTCAGGTGGGCAGCATTTGAATATCATGATTATGACCATGTGTAGAATAATGAAAACATGTTTTTACCAGTGAATATTTACAATTAAAAATGCACCAAAACACACCTTGACCAAGGCATTATCTCTCATATTTGAAGAAATAATGAAAGCAGATATTGGACAAAAAATAAACAAATTCTCATCCTTCTTGAGGGAAAAATTAACAAAATGGTTCAAAGACATCTGTGCAAATATTTCTAAGAATGATAACTTAGGAAAAGACCTAGACGCTATCACATAGTTATTCCTATTTCTTTCCCTGCACTTCATAAAATTTTAAGTATTCCAGAATTTTAGAGCCTGTGCCAAATAAGAACAAAGGTTCTGCAACTGCAGGTGCCTTGTATGCATATCAAATGCCTTTGAAATTACCGAAAGATTTTGTTCACATGTGCCAGTAGATTCCTCTGGTAATCTGACTGACCATGCCAAATCATTTGGATAGGTGAAATCTGATTGAACATGCCAAATCATTTGGATAGGTGAAAAGGGAAAAGAATGCATGTTGTTTTTTCAGGTAGTATTTTTGAAACAATGCTCAGCAAGCTATTGGGATTCTAGAGATCCAGAACTCCTATCCTGGTGATGAAGGGAGGGATTGGAGGTCCAAGGAAGCAGTGTTCTGCGTTCCCCAGATGTACTTCAATCAGAACAGGTTTTCTTTCCACTGCTTTTCTGGAAAACTTCTCTAGCTTAAGTTCCCACTTCACTACAAAGGCTGATCTGGTGTGGGTTGAAAGATTCAGACCTCAAATGTACATGTGTAAAATGAAAAAATAAATTTTAAGTGTCCTAGTTGTTTTTACTGCTATACTATTGGAGTACACATAAGGAGTTTGCTGTTGTGGTCTTTGTCACTCAAAACGACTGGCAGATAAAAAATGATCATTCATATAGTCTTCTCCACTCCGTTGTGTTGATTTAAATTTGGTCTTGTCACTCAATACAATAACTTAATAAGAATACAGCAGTTATTTCTAAATAGTGAGAAGGACATTATTAGTTTTTGGAGTTGTGGCTTTCTGTTTCTGTTTTTGGTTTAATCTGTATTGAGAGCAACTGCATGCACAGAATACTCCACAATCATCACAGTAAAATATACATGACATTTGCAAAAATGAAATGGTCTGAAGTCTGGATGCATGCTTTTTATACTCAAAAGCTATTATTAAACCCAATGGCCTTATAAAATCTATTTAAAGTCAGACAATTAATGACTGTGATGCTTATTATTAGGTACATATCTCCTGCCTTGGAACTTGAAGAAATTTAGCCACACAAGTAACAATGCTATGTTAGGTACAATAGTATCGGGTCCCAATTTTTCACAGAAGAGAGAGAAAGAGAGAGAGGTAAGAGAAATTGATTCGGCATGATTGATTTCTGACATTAAAAACTCAAATCTTTCTCAACTCAGTTTTCTCCAATAAATAAAAATTGTTTTTGTAGACAGATTTTGGTTATACTGCTATATAAAATGACATGACAACCACTAGGTGTTTGTCTAATGCCCTTTAACCTACATGCAGAAAAAGAGTAATGTACAAATTTTTATCCACTGTGTTCTCTGGGTCCCCAATAGGTTTGAAATACTTTGTTGGTGCTTATTCTTTTACCAGTCTAAACTATCGACAGGGTACTTTTCACATTCTAGCTTAAATTATAGCTTGTTACAAATAAAGCATTGTATTTAATATGTCTTTGAAAACCTCACAAAACTTAACACAGTTTCCAAAACCTTGTAGGCCATATCCATATATCTATCTAACATAAATATGTGTGTATGCACATACACACATATGAGAAATGCTGAGTTTGGAAGGAAGACACGTGTTACTCACTTTAGTTTGCGCTTAGAAAAGGAAGGAGGTATTTGAATAATTCACCCTCACTCGACTCATTCTCTGCAAATGTGTAATAAAGAGATGACCACAGTGCTCCTGAACAATGTGGTTTCCAACACAATTCATCTTTCGAGAGGATAAAAATCACACCAAAGTTCGTAACATTTTCCCCAATACCAAAGTATTATCAAAGATAAAATAGTGAAAGCACAGTATCACTAATTTGACTCCAATGAAGTCTTTTGAAAACCTAGAATAAAATAATGCATGGCACATGTATACATATGTAACTTACTGCACATTGGGCACATGTACCATAAAACCTAAAGTATAATAATAATAATAATAATAATAATAATTACAATAAAAGAAAAAAAAAAATAATGTCTATTTAAATTTGTGGGTAGTAGTTCTTACTGCAAAAGCTGACTTGCTTTCTCCTCATTACTCTCCCTCATTCTCCTTATTTAATTCAAATTCCTTTACTTTTTGTCATGGTCATGAAAACATAGCCAAAAAAAAAGTTTCTTGCTTTCCAAAACTATCTGAAAGTGTTGGGTTCAATTTTGGTTTCAGATTAAATCGGGATAATTACATAAGTTGTTGACAAATAAATATTCAAGAAATTTTTATGGAAGATAATCTTGGCAAACCACAATAGCTTTTAAATTTTGCTTTAAATTAAAATTCTAGCAGTTTATTATGTTACTTTGTGCCAGGATAAGGCAATAAACCGTTCTCATATTCAAAAGAATGTTTCCATTTAAATTTTACATTTACAAGTCTAATAAGATGTTGGAGCTCATTCTATTCACAGAAAATCTACTGAGTTGCATAACTTAACTTTATTAGAAAACCAACTCACATTGTTTCTTGAATCAATTGATCTTAGTTAATTTTTTATGATGGAATGTTAGAGGTAAAATTAAAGATAATGACGGGCTCTTAAAATAAGTTTACCAAGTAGTTTAATGTAGATAGATAAGTTATGAAGATCATGTGTTCAAACATGCATCTATCGAATCAGTTTTGAATTGTATATTACTTTATGACCAGTTTAATTAGATTGTTTAAAATACTCTCTTATGCCCTGTTTAATTTTAGAATATAATTTATAGAAGGTATTTTGAAAACTATATTAAGTACATTAAATTCATGGGGCATATGTTTTCATCTACAAGAGATGCCTCATTAACTATGAGAAATACTATGGCCAATAAGTGTATTACTCATTCTACATGGAAGGTACTAAATTATAGGCCAGTTCTGTGAGAATATGAATTGCAATCCTACTCTTGCAGAGTTTCAGAATTCCAAATTATGGGACATAATTGGTATATCTGATACTTAAATGCTAAGAAATCATTTTGGCAACTGGATTTCTTCATGAATAGTATCTAATTTGCAAATGCGTACCCTACATCTCTGTGCTTAAGTGATTTAAATTTCTAGTCATTTAAATTATTTAAGCATCATTGATCTGTAATTTTCTCAGAATGTATATCCCGTACTATATATACATAAGTATATGTCAGAAATAAAAAGAGAAAAAAAAAAACCTAATTGGCTACAGTGGTAAAACTTAAATCAATTTCTGTGAGAACAGTAAAGATCTGTACTTCATGATTATTATATAAGTGATTCCAAAAAGATAAGTTCTAATGTGAGAGGTAGAGTTTGAACTCCTCCAGAGGATTACAGCCATCTCTATTAAACTCTATATAGCAGTTATTATTCATTGGATAAACTTACAAGGGGCAAGTGTTTACAGGCCATTTATAATCTTCTATTGTATCTTTCCTTATGACATCACAGAAAAATGCATCCAACTGTGCTAAAATGTTTTCATGAACACAAAGAATACACACACACACACATACACACACACACACACACTCACTCACACAGAGGCATACACAGGCAAACACATGGGAAAGGTTTCCCAAGGTTGGGAAGTAGTAGAGACATGCTATTGAAACTGAAATTAAACAAAGAATGTCTGGCCTATCTTGTGGTGAGTAAACGACCATGGATGATGTAAAATAAAATAGAATAGATAAAAGATGCTTAAAACTGGCACATAGAAAAGATATGAAGAAATATAGACCAAATTCTGCTGCTTACTAGCTGAATATGTGTGCAAATATAATACAGACTATCATCAATTATTAATGTATACTGCATACAGGAAAATAACATTTGCTCCATTTTAACAAATGACAAAACAAATACAAATGGACTGTATCTAACTGGCTTATGATCACACAGATGTGTTTAAATGGCAAACACATGATTGCTACCCAAATATTATCTCAAGGTAATATCTATAGTTTCGCATAGCATGGTTGTATGGTTATATAATGTTTGTAAAATACTAAATATGGTGCTTGGCATATGGTAGATATTGAATAGTAGCTATACAGGTTTTATTAACAGTTAATGCTTACTCTTTGGCAGTATAAAATGAAATGATTTTGCACATCTCCTAATGTCCACTTCCATTCAATCTAAACTGATTAGGGTTAGAAATACACTTACAAATATAATATAAAAAGTGAAAAGAATATCAAACTACACCTCTTTTGCATCCATTCCAATACTCTGCTTCTGATAGTGACAATAATTGCAATAAAGTTTGGTACTCAATATCCTACTGCCAATCTCAACAAATAGGAATTTACTCATAGTAATAATCTTAAGTGCCATTGTTTATTAATTACATTTCCATAAACATTTAAGGCATTTAAATTCTTCTAGAATTTTTGTCAAATCCTACAAAATATTTGTTGGGGAGCTAGTGTGCAGTTGGAAGTAGGGGAGCTCCCAGACAGTCAAATAATTCCTAGCCATATTGTAAACATAATTCTGACCTCAAACTCTTTTATTCAACATTTCTTCAAGCAATTTATCTTCAAGTCTTACAGTGATTCAAATATTGTGCAAGACACTGAGGATGCAGTAGTTTGCAAAAAAGTTCACCATGTCTTGTCACTATGAAATTTAGAACATTTACTGGAATTCAGACAGTGTTAGATGCAAGCACAATAATGAGTGATAAGTGCTTTGATAAGGAAATAACAGAGTGCTATGAAATCGAACACAAGAGAACCTTGCTCAATCAGAGAAATTCCCCCAGAGAGAATGATGTTAAAGTTGAGAACTGCTACAAATGATAAACTGTGATTCCTGGTTTCCATTTTTCTCATGATTAGAGGGAAGCTTTTGTACTCACCAAGCCATAGTTGATGTAAATATTATAGGCACTGATTATATCCTTACATTTGCACTTTTGGACAAAAATATAACAAATATAATTAAGAAATTAAATAAGTTATGAAGAGAATTGGTGCGGCAACTTACAAAAACTGCATTTTAAATCTATATATAGTCAACTCTCCCTATGCCAATTGATTTGTCTGTCTTGTGTGTTTATGCATGTGTGTACATAATTTTGTGATGATTCTACATTACATCTGATGACATAATCTGTGACTTCTTGCACAATCTTTCATAACAATGAGACTGCACTTCAAACAATATACTTTGAATATCATAATCTGAATCTAAAAATATATAGCAAAATTTCAGAAAATCAAAAATAAATAACAAAAATAACACAGAAAGAAATTTGAATTATGTCAAATAAAAGAGATATATAGGCGTCGCTGTGCTTCTATATAAATGTTTCTGCTTATCTTGGCCATAAATACAGAAAAGTGAATATAATGACTCCTAGATAAAGGGGGTCTGCTATGGTAACCTAGGAAACCCATCTAGTCACTGAGAGAGCACCATAACCAACAGCATTTTGGTAAATGAAAAGTTATATCAATTCTTACATCATGAAAACAAAAGCAAGGAAGATTTTTCTTCAGAACACAAATAATTGAACCTAAGAGAAATTTTGCTCCTAAAGTGTGAAAATAAAATGTAAACTTCAGATAAATGATGTAACAAAATAATCTTAAAATGAGAGTTGGAGTTCAGGGATTTTCATCATTCTGCTATTACTGTAGCAGAAAGTATTATATTTATATGGAAAACCCAAAGTTTGGCTCACTTTTGTTACCATGTGTTGCACTCTGTTCTAAGTGATGTACATGTTTTACTCTCAAAACAATAATTAATCTTTATTTTATTCTGATTTCTCTTCATTCTACAGATGATGCAGTTTGAGTGTAGTAGTTTTAATATACATATCCATATTCTTTGATACTCCTTTCTTCAAGGGTTGGAGTTTATTTCCACTCTTTAGAGCGTGAGGCGGACTTAGTGCCTTGCTTATTATGAAGCGAGTATAATTGAAGTGCAGTGTGTGATATACGAGACTATTTTTATCTAAGATACTGTTGCTTCCCTCTTGATTTCTCTGTCAGATCTCTTGCTCTGAGTGAAGTCAGAGAACATGGTGTTAGGATTCTCAAACATCGCTGTGAAAAGACCCACGTGGTAACTGAGGCCGCCAGCAACACATAGCAAAAATGTGAGACCTCCTGCCAACATCCATGAGTGTGAGTTTGGAAATCAATTCTCTGGCCCCAGTGAAGCCTTCAGATAATCGCCTTGTTGACTGACACCTTGAATGCAACCTTACAGAACATCATGAACCAGATAAGATGCTTCCAAATTCCAAAACCACAGAAAATAAAAACGTTTATTGCTTTACTCCACTAATTTTGGTGGTAATTTGTTAGACAGCAATAAATAAGGTGAGTTAATTGACTTGTCTAAGTGAGTGACTTGAAAATTAAGCCCAGAAAGTCTGGCTTCATAGATGACACTTTGGATATAAGATAGTAATATTAAAGGTAATTATTTATGAGATTCTGTCATGTGCTAAGAACTCTTCGAAAACTTACAATGGCACGAATTAGTAGATAACCCTTTTCACATTTTACTTAGGTTCAGGTGGCTTACGGAACATGCCACCATGCCTCCCAGGTGAACAATGTATAGAATGTTAAGGATTAAATCAGAAATATACAAGTTTATTAAATTAGGGAAATAATAGAGGGATTTGATGTTGAAATTTTAATTACATTTTGTATTAGCCCTACCTAACTACAGAAAAACTATGAAAATTAGAAAAAAAATCATTTTATAACATTTATAAATATTATAGAATTGATTTATAAATATAATAGATTTATAAATATTTATTAATAGATTTATAAATATTATAATAGATTTATAAATATAGATTTATAAATATTATAGAAATGATGGTATTAATATTATTTTTGACTAAATAAACAGATTAAAATAAGAAATTAGTGAGTAGATATATACTAGATGAGAGACTGAAGTTGAAATGTTGCCTTAATAGTCTTGTCAGAAATCAGTAAAGTGCCAAATAGTAAATATTTTAGGTTTTGACCATAAGATATCAGTTTTAACTACACAACTCTGTCATTGTAGTGCAAAAGGAGCCATGCACAATATATAAATGAATAGCCATGAATTTTTTCTAATAAAACTTTATCGATTAAAATAAATGGTGGGCTGCATTTGGTCTATGAGCAGTAGTTTGCTGACCCCTTGTCAAATATAAAGAATCTGCTATGCAGGAAATAAATGATATCTCTGTGGTATGTTTCAGTGTATAGATTACTTTAACAAACATATTGCAATCCCCAACCTTACACAATGCTGCTCAGAAATGGAAATGTGGTCATGTAGAGACAGCACCAAAAATTAACAAATAGGATTGAGTTATACTTTCTGATCACAAATTAGAAGAGACAAGATCAGAACTGAAACTTCATAGAGGGAAAATAAGGAAGAATAAAGCAGGCTGCGTCTGAAAACATGTCAAAGAAGATTATCAAGAAACATCAAGTATGGTCAAATTACTGGAAATGTAGTGGGAAGTTTATGTCAGCTGTTGATGCTGCATTCAAAAAGTGGACTACTAGGTGACCATTAAAAAGAACACAATTGGCCGGGCGCGGTGGCTCACGCCTGTAATCCCAGCACTTTGGGAGGCCGAGGTAGGTGGATCACGAGGTCAGGAAATCCAGACCATCCTGGCTAACACGGTGAAACCCCGTCTCTACCAAAAATACAAAAAAAAAAAAAAAAGAAAGAAAAATTAGCCGGGCGTGGTGGCGGGCGCCTGTAGTCCCAGCTACTCGGGAGGCTGAGGCAGGAGAATGGCATGAACCCGGGAGGCAGAGCTTGCAGTGAGCCGAGATAGCGCCACTGCACTCCAGCCTGGGCGACAGAGGGAGACTCTGCCTCAAAAAAAAAAGAAAAAAAAAAAAAAAAGAACACAATTACTTATTATTCACAGTACAGGTAGTTATAGTCTATAAAGTTGTTGCACACACTGAATTAACAAAAAGAAACCGTTGCTCCTGGGGAAAATACAGAACTAGGTTTCCTGTGGTAACAACATTTTTGTCAACCAATCAATACATAACCTTGTTTTATGTGAGTTCTGTTTAAAGCACCTTATTTAATACATATTTCTTACAAATAATTAGTTGCATGGTCTTGGAATAATTTAAAATCAGGGGCTTTGGAGGCCATGTGTGTTATATAGGTTTGTTTGCCAATGTTCTTGTAAAACAAGTCAACCTCATCAATGTTGAAAATCTGCTCTTACACATAACCCTTTTCCTGTTTAACACTTAGTCGGTATTTTTAAAATTCTTCTGCAACCTCTTGACCTGCACAACCTGTTTTTCTGCAAGTTTAACATTTTTCAAGCCATATCGCCTTTTGAAAAGTGTAAGCCAGCCAGCATTAGCCAAGAAGGATTTAACATTTTCATGACCCTGGGTAACGTGGCCGTAAATTTCTTTGGCTTTCAGTCCCACGACAATGCTATCCACTGTTTTTTTATCAGTCACCATCTCATGAATCCACAAATTCAGCAGCTTTTTCATATTTTCTATAGCCTCATCATTATTATAGATGTTATGGTAGCATTCTGCAGAAGCTTCACATACTAACGGGCAAATTTCTCCCTCCATTTTCTTGGTTTATCCTCTTATTGATTCATTAATATTGAACTTGCAGCCAAATGCATGATAACTCATGCCTGAATGGGGCTTATCTGTATCTTTCCTGTAAGGCACATGGATGGCTTCTTGAGCTCAGGATCACCGGACAGTGCTTCCACAGTACGCTTGGGGGTCACTTTAAATAGTGAAATCACCAACAAAGGTACACAAATGGTTAAAAAAAAAAAGTGGCAATAAATACACCACGAGAGGGACATTTCTTACAGTATAGGAGCTGAAACAAAGCAGAGCATCACCTTGCTTGACCTCAGCTGGGGACATGAGCATCAGATGATTCAATTTTTTTTTTTTTTTTTTTTTTTTTTTGAGACAGAGTCTCACTCTGCTGCCAGGCTGGAGTGCAGTGGCGCGATCTCGGCTCACTGCATCCTCCGCCTCCTGGGTTCAAGCGATTCTCCTGCCTCAAGCTCCTGAGTAGCTGGGACTACAGGCACGTGCTACCACGCCCAGCTTATTTTTGTATTTTTAGTAGATATGGGATTTCACCATTTTGGCCAGGATGGTCTCGATCTCTTGACCTCGTGATCCGCCTGCCTCGGCTTCCCAAAGTGCTGGGATTACAAGGGTGAGCCACCGTGCCAGGCCTCAAAATGTTTACTGCTCTGCACATGGCTCCAGATAACTACAAAACTCTAGGAGTACTTATTTCGGAGTTATAAATAAATTTTAGTGAGTAGGCAAATTCATAAATACAAAATCCATGAATCCACGAGGATCAACTATATGTACAAAGAAAAAGAATAAATAATATAGTGTATTAACTTATTTGCTTTGATTCACTTATCAAACATTGTGTAAGCGTTTGATATGTGATGCTAAACATCCATGTTAGAAGTGTATACGACAATTTGGTACCTTAGGAAGTACAAATATGTACAATGGAATAAAGCGTGGTTGCAGTAGAGAAGTTAACATTTGCATACACGTGGTCAATATTAATATCTTAGTATCCATGTGAGTTTTAATATATAATTTACATTTGGCATAATGGAAGATGAGCGCAGAAAAGAGAAAAGAAAATATGCACCTGTTTAACAATAAAATGTTTACCGTCTTTTCCTTTTCATCCTTAGTGTGCACTTTTACTCTGGCCAACACCATCCTTACTCTTATAGTTCATATTCTTCATTACCAATATATAAAAATAAATACACATATTAATTAAATAAACTTTAAATAATTTATTTAAATTATTAATTAATAAAATTAAGTTAAATAATGAAATGCAATAAACTTTAGAGTGATATCAAATTAAAAGAATGATATGAATTAAATAAACTTTGTTAATATGTATTATCTGCTTTGTTCTGATTTTAATAGCAAGGTACTCAATCTACTTAAATTATGGAAAATGGAAAAGACGTAAGTAAAAAATATATGATTTTATATTTTTATTGTATTTTTAATTTTATTTTCTTACCTAGTATACTAATACTTTGACAAATGGCCTACACTGACAAGATCAGCTTACATGTGAATGTTATTTTATTCTTATTTTTTCTACATTTCATGGTCCATCACTTAAAATTTGCATATGCAATTTGGTCAACAGTGATCTGTATGGTGAAATCATACCAAGGTGTGAGAGACTGAGCTCCTTGAAGGCAGGACCTATAATGTATTCAAGCTTATATCACTGGCTTTCTATACACATGCCTGGTATACAGTAGGCCCTCAGCAAATAGTCACATGATTAAATAAATAGTAGCTGTAGACAAAGAAAATATTTGTTTCCTAAAATTTATTCAAAAATATGTTTCTGATATTCATTTGTCGGTGGTAGAGTAGTGAAATGACATTCTAACCATGGTAGTGAATGCAAATGAAGAAAGTATATTTTCACAATGAATTGAAGTAATCTCTGCCTGAAAAAATTATTGTGACTTCTATCCACAAACTTTAGACCATTTGTTTGATCATAATTATCAAGGAAATAATTTGGAAGGTTTTCTTGATAAAACTTAATGATATTGCAAGGGTTTTTTGTGTAAAAGAGTGGTGTGTTCAAAGTTTCTCCTTACAACATTGAATGTCTTCCTACATTAATTTCATGTGAACAATGTAGCAGAATAAAATAATTAGAATAACACAAGAAAAATGTTGTGTTAGTGAAGTGTTAGTATACATAAGCTGTAGAGTTTAGTTAGCTTAAGAGTCATTGCAAGAATTCACTTATGAGAAGAGCAGAGGCAGTGCAGATTATTAAATCCAAGCATAATATCTTCCATATGCTTAATACCTACCGACTGTGAAATCTGTTATATAGCTGATTGCATTTTAATTAGGTTTCTACTTCCTAGGTCATCAAAACACACACACATATACACTATAAACTTCTATACTTCACATAAATTGAGTGTAGTAATTTTTTGTCATCATTAAGCTATATACAATAGAATAACTTCTCAGATCTAGAGTTACAAAGGAAATGTAAAATTTTACTCATCAAAATGAAGGATGAAAGTAGTTCTTAGTTGCATTACTTTGTAAAATAGAAAGCCATATTTAATCTTAATGTAACTGAAAGAGTGTATCCCTTTAATTGATGTTTGTACCTTTTTTCTAGCAGTTCCAATTTTATGCTCACCTTCAAAAACAGAGAAAAATATATTAGAATAAATTATGGTATACATATAACAAAATATTATGCAGCAATAACAATGAATTATGTAAGTGAACACAGGATGAATCTCACAGAAATTACGTTTTGTGAAAAATTCAGGTACAAATGCAGATTTGCTATATATACTTGATGATTTTATTAATCTAGACAAAACAATGTGACAGTGATAAAGTCAGTAGAGCAGAAGAGTTACTTCTGCTGGGGAGTTGGGGGCAGTCAGGTTTTGGGTAGGTATTAACTAGGATTGGATATGAGGAATATTCTTAGGTGCTAGATATGTTTTATACCTTCTTCATGCTGTATTTCTAAGATTAATACACTTTAATGTATATTATCCTCAATGGAAAATCTTTTAAAAGTACTTACCACATAGTAAAAACTTAATAACGTTAGAAGGATTCATTTTATATGAAATGAATACATGATGGAGAGGAAATACATTTAAACATTTCTTAATAAGAAAAAGAAGTGATTTCAATCATTCAAAACTTTTTAAAAAAAGAAATGTTCAGAATATTCTGTTTTGCCAGGCACAGTGACTCATGCCAGGCACAGTGACTCAAAAATCACAGCATTTAGAGAGGCAGAGGTAGGAGGATCACTTGAGCCCAGGAGTTCAAGACTAGCCTGGGCAACATAATAAGACCAGTTCTCCACAAAAAAGAAAAAAAATAAAACAAGACAAAATGAAGAATATGTTCTGTTTAATATGTCTTCTATGAACACTTGCATATAAACTATGTTCTGTTTACAGAACATAAAAAATGTGTTCTGTTTAATCAACTTCAATGAACATTTGCATATAAAAATTTTTAGATAAATAATGTTTTGCTTCCAAATAGTTAGTGTTCTTTGATTTGATGTGAGCAAGCTGTTCATATATATAGAAAGAAAACACTTGATATTGTATCAGATTTCAGTGCATTAATTAGGCAAAATTACATCAACCCTTAAAAAGTGGATTGTTGATACATTCTGTATTAAGATGTGTTCAGGAATGCTGCACATAGTTGTGCTGGCTATGCACTGTACCAACGTTGATTGTGCCACTCACATCGTAATTCATATGACTGGTGCCTCCTATAGTTGTCCATTGCAGCACCCTGAATATACACACGTACATATATATTCACAATATTTCCCTCCCAGATCCACATAATTTCTACAACTATCCAAGTAGGTTTTAAAATTAATTTCTAATGTCTTTATGTAGAAAGCCACTTCACATTTAAAATTGTTTTATCTATTATATATGAAAAATTCTTAGGAGTTTTATAGGATCTGTTCTTACAAAGGTTTTTCATGATATTAAAATCAAAACATAAAACTACGTATCAGTCTTCTACATATATTGCAATGGCATTGTGGATCTCATATGAATATAAACCAAACTCTACTAAAATTTAAGTACTTCCTTAACATAACACAAAGGTAATTACAGTTGTATAATATTCATTTAGAACTAGATGATTGTAGAGAACTAATGCTTTATGTTAGTATATACCTTCAATGTTTAGGTGAATGCCCTAGATCCATGGAATCTCATTCGACAGGGTTTTTTGAGGATACACAATTAAGAAATGCTTAGAAATTCCTAAGTGCACCATGTGCAACAAAATGTACTGTGTTGTGTTGGAACACCAAAAATGATGGTTATCTATCAACTACTGATGAAAGCTATTACAGTTCAAAAGAGAATAAATGCAACGTGATTAATAGAAGCTTTATTAAGGAGGCAGATATGGGATGAAGTCTGAATAAAGAAGATATGAGAACCAGCAGACCAAAAATAAATGAGGCAAATGACATTATCAAAGGGATGGATATTGGAAGGGACAAAGTATTGCTGGAAAATAGCGTGGGTGTGTTTGTGTCAGGGAGAAATAAAAGCATGTATGTCCAGAAAATAAGCACCAAGGTAGAAGGTTCTTCATTCCCACATGAAGAAACCTAACTGTCCTATAGACTGCACAGAGTCATTAATTTTGAAGTTAAATCACAATCAAATCATAATCAAAGCTGAAATTAAATTAAGCCAAAAAACATTGTGGAGATATCTGGAATTGCATTGAGTTGTTGGTGAGGATCAAGAATAATCAACATCTCATTTTACATATCATACTTGTTTTTTTCAAATAATACTTTAGATATCCCACTAGTGGCCTTTGCATGAAAAAAAAAGCCCTGTAAAAATAGGAGTAAGAAAATTTCCCTAGAATGACTTCCAATGAAAAATGATCTTTCCTGTTCTTTATAAATTTCATATCATTATACGTTTTAACATGCTTTTTAACTAAAAAGATAAGGTAGAATTTTCCTTTGGGGATTTTATTTACCGTGTATTATCAGAAAGAGAAAATTTTTACAGGAAAACAACATATTTTAAAAGTAAGTTCTCATGCCTTGTGCAGAATCACATGCAGTTTCATATCGTCCTGTATATTTGTGAGCTCTATACAAAGTATGTTGTTTCATCTAAAATATTTTTTCTTCTCAGGTTCATTACTAATAATGAAAACAGTAAATGTATATGATTTCATTACTGAGTCGTGTTGGCTTGAAATTTTACTGAGGAAGTGAAAGCAGTGAACAGGAAGAAAGGATAGAAGCATTTAGGGCACAGGAGAGGAAGAAAGAAAGAATAACAGTAACTTAGGTGAATTGGGAATTTATAGGAATGGAGGAAATAATATTCAGCAATAAACTCAGCAACACGGACCTAAGGAGGGGAAAAGGAGAATATTAAAAGTAAACATTTATAAAATAAAATTGAAAGCACAAAGTGACATGGAAAAAGTCAGCATTTTCTACATTACTTGAAGTGTATGTGCAGAGTATATATTTTTGGAATGGCATAAAATAGACTTTAAATATATGTAACTCAAAATATGACACTGTTTTAGATTGAAATGATTCATATTAAAATAGTTAAAAATATCTTGGTAAGTACTAACGGGGGAATAAAGATATTGACAATGTTCTAAGTTTAAAGTCAAGGATCCCAAGCCAACATTTTAAGAAGTACTGCCTTTCCACTGAAACCTGTTCTTTTTCCAGTCTATACTTTGCCACCACCAACAGTATCAAGTTTAGCCTGCACAATTCAATGTGGATTTAATTAGGATGGAAAAAAATCATTCTTAGATACAACTCCACACCCTACTATGATATTTTCTGACACATGCTGTCCCCAGATATTATAAAATGAGGACTTCACATAGAGAACAAACTTTCTGTCCTGTGCAAGCAGAATTGCGTTCGCTCCCTTTGTAGAGAGCAGATGCTCAAAATTACACAGAAGCTGCAATGATTCAATGACAATCTTTCATACCTTTTCAACATAAACATTAAAGGTTTGGTTAGTCCAGAATTGTTATCATGGCTACAGTGTCACTGTGGACACAGACGTTTTCTATATTTCTGCTCAAATATCTGAACACCAGATTTCTATCTCAAGATCAACTCCTAGTCCAAGACAGCTAGCTGCTGGAGCTCCAACTATCACGTCTGCGTTGCAGGCTGAAAGAAAGACATACAAATGGAGCAAAATGTCTGTTTTATTTTAAGGATTCCTTTCTCTCCCTCTAGCTTTCTATCTCCATCTCTATGTCAGTCTTTCTACATACACACACACAAACACGCACTCCTTCACATACACGGATACACAAAAAATGTATTGTATGTGTGGGTATGTGCTTGTAATGCTTATATTTATGTAAAGAATTTCCATAGATGGGTTCCTTATTTTTGTAGTTTTGCACGTGCACACAGACACTTATCCATGTGGACGTGAACAAAATTTTCTGTAAGATGCATATAAAAAATAAAAGTGTATATGGGATTATATACACTTTCCTCCACCCTTCCAAATTGCACCAATTTATTTTTGGAAAAAATATATGACTGCTACCAAATATTTTAACGTTTACCAATATGATAAGTAAAAAACAATATCTCTTTTTTGTTAATATTTGAATTTTGCTAATTACCATGAAGCTGAGTTTCTTTTCACGTGTTAATTGCCCATTTGCATTAATGTTCTTTGCTATTTACATATTTTGCCTACTTTTCCATTAAATTGGTTCTCTGTTTTTCTGGATGACCTTTCTAAGCTTGTTTTCTTATACAGATACAAATCCCATGTAATATGTTTTCATCGTTTTCTAGTTTGAACAGCTGGAAATAGCTCCAATGGATTGCTATGTTGATTGTCTAAAACTGGAAGAAATCTATGACCTACATTAAATGAAATTGAGATACCAAAGGTTTCTTGGTGTAAGGTAAACAAAATAATTCAAAACTTGGTAAGATTGGAATATTGGAATGCTTATATCAAATCAAAGGTTTTATTTGAAATGCATTTTAAAATTATATTTTATGCAGCTTATATATACTTCAGATACATGTTCTTTCATTTCTGATATTTGTGAACAAAGACAATTAGTTCATTTTGATCTGCAGACTTTAGTACTGATCACCATCAAAACATATACCTAATAATGTGATTAAAGAAATGACTGTATTCAATCTACCTAACAAATAGATTCAATACTAAAATGATTCCTAAATGAGCTGTATAAGAGAGTGAGACCAAATGACAACCACAATTTTGATATTTTTAAAACAAAAATCTCATCATATTACTTTCCGCTTAAGATATCTCTGGATCATTCATTGCTCTAGAGATGAATATTTTTAAAATGAACACCAGGATGTATATGAACTACTTTCTGCCTAACCTTGGAATATCTTCATGCTACATTCCCCTCCTTGCTCTTTGTCAACTGACATTCTTTCCCTTTCTGGAACATGACACCTTTTTCATATCACAGAGTATTTGCACATATTATTCTCTGTCTGAAATTTTTTTCCTCACCCTCCTTTACCTAGTTACCTCTTAATTTATCCTCAGATCGTAAGTATTATTTGCTCAATGAAGTTTTTCTTACCACCAATCTAGATACATATCCTTTTGTATTCATTGTCATAGAACTAATCTTTGCAGTATTTAGGCCTTTCATAGTTATATATTTATAATAATTATTTATGATATTTAAAAATTACATATTTTTATTAGTAGTCATGTCAGTATTAGAATTCCCCAGAGAAACAGAACCAATAGTGTGTGTGTGTGTGCGTGTGTGTGTGTGTGTGTGTGTGTTTGCTAGATCTTTATGATGTGTCTATCACAAGAGAAAAGTTTTAAAAAATCATACATTTGCTAATATGAAGAGTAATGTGATAAATATCCAATGGTGGGAGAGGGGAGAATGATGAAAAATTACTTAGTGGGTACCATGTACACTAAGGCCCAGACTTCAGCACTGCTCAATACATCCATGTCACAAAACTGCCCTTGTACCCCTTAAATTTATACAGTTTTCTTAAAAAACAGCTTATAAGTTAATAGATATGTTTATGCAGAATGCTGAGTAAATTATTCATTTATTTGAACTTAAGCCACTCTTTTGAAATCATTAGCAAATGCCATTTTATGTCATTATTGTCATTGTTTTATTATTTTTTAATAAATTGTCATTTTATTGTCATTTTTACTATTTTTTAATAAATTGTCATTTCTATTAATATTAATGTGATTCTTATAATTGTATTTTTACATTATTAGAAGAAAAAAAACCCTGAATGATATGATCAATTTGCATTCTATTAGTGATTTTGATGAGAGATGAGAGGAAAACTCCATTTCCCTTAAGGAGTGCATATTACTGGGGAGGTATGGTTTGAAAAGGTTCTCAAAGTGATTATATTGTATTCACCTCTGTGACTCTGTGAACAGGACATCCCTCTTGAGAATCACTACTTAATGCCAAGGAGATTTATCTTCTATTCAAAGTGAGTGATGCTTATGCGTTGGATTAATTTGAGGAATTCAATTGTGTCACTTATTGCCAACTGTGCTTCATTTAATATATTTACTTTTATTTCAAGGACCCTTCCATGTGCTCCTGCAGCCTTAGACATGTGCCATTCATCACTTTAGGGAAAGATTATTGGAGCCAAACCAGAGGACAAAGAGGTGAAAATCTTAGTTTGAAAATTATTAAAGGTGAGGCAAAAGTGCAAAAAAATATGGTAGGATACTTAATGCTGTTCGTTTGCTCACATGGTCATGAAATAGGTGAAGTTTTTATGTGCTGGAGGTATGGTAGATAAATTATTAGTCATATTAGTATTAGTCAGGTATTAGACAGATGGGGCTGATTGAAAAGTGTGAGAATCAGTAGAAAGATCTTGTCGAGCTCTATCTGGGCAAGCTCAGCCTACTCTAGTACCCAGAGACCCAGGTGCACCCAGGTGCAATGAGTTGGCACTGAACATCCTCTGTGCACACACTCCTAATGCTACACTAGATGCCATTCATGTGGCTCTCTGGGGAGAGGTGCACTTCACCCAAAGACCATCAAGCAGGAATGATGTTCTTCTGTGCCCTGACATTTGTCTCAGCATCCAGCTAATTCTCTTACTCTGGATAACCCTCTTTTAGACATCCCAAGAAGATATTCCTAAATGAAATGTGGAGTCTCAGAAAATGCAGTATCTAGAAGGGTGTTTGTGGCATAGAAACATTTCCTGTAATTGGCTAATCCAGAAGAAAATGGGATGTCCCATTGTAGTTTGAATAGGGTAATACTCATCCCACTGTTACCTATTCTTTTCCAATGTTCAATAGTGACAAATGACAAGAAATCTTTGATGCCAATGTAATTTTATAACCATTTTATTCTGCAGATTCAGTAGTACGGTGATATTTTATCTATGGTATCAGTGGTGTTTCCTTGACATGTTGGGGATGGTGGTGAGAGGAAGAGTCATGCCTGGAAAGTCTGCAGAACAAAACTGCCAGATGACAATGAGCAAAAGGAAAAAAAGGAGCCTCAATTGAAAGAGGCCTTCACCAAGGAAAAGCCAGTTGAGGTGTTCAAGCTCCATCCAAAGTATGGCCACAGGTGGGTGATTTGAAGGGAAGTTGAGTGTTAATCACTCAGATTGACCTTAGCTACTTCCTCATAGACTCATGTGCTTTCCTTTCCATTGAATTAGGAGAATGGGTTGCAGAATCAAACAATTTTATTAAGATATCTGCAATGCATTAGGAGCCCAAAGCTCAAGTGTTGAGGTGTTGGTGGAGATGTGTTAAAGCACTTCTGAAACACAGAATTATATGACAATTGCCATACCAGCTAAGAGCTAGAACATCCAATATTAGTGCCCTGAATAGGCGATGTCAATTTGCTGCCATTGCAGGGTTAATAGCCATAATTTATTTGCAGTGCCTACACACCATCATTGCCATCTTCAACTTTGCAACAATAGACATCAGGGAGCATAAAAGGGATAGAGGAATGGCTAACACTACAGGTAATCATGTGTATAACAATATCAGAGAATTCAGATGTGTGTGTAATATTAGAGTGTTGGGAACTCTCACAGAATTGAATGGAGTCAAAGCCGAGGAAATATTCCAACTCTGTGATTTCAAATTCCACTGAAACTCTGTGCCTCTATGGATTAGAAAAGGTCATTGCAAATAGCTGCTATTAATTTACTATATTTAATAGAATATAAATCAAGGCATAGTGATTTTGTCACAGAGAAATGAGGCAAATGTGCTTTTCCTTTCCATGGAATTTTTTTAGACTCAGAAAATATACTTATATAAACATGTTGCGTATCATAGGTCCTCATAAGACAAAACATTTTTACAAACATGTCACAGGTGATGATTGTTTGGAATGCAGATTACTCCAGACCATGTCCCATAAAGAATTAATTAAAGCATATAATCTCATACTATTTTTTTTATATTTGTAAGGCAGACCAAAAGTTTCCATGTGAAAGAAGGAGCTCTAAAAACCATCTCCACCTGTTCACACGTGATTTCCTTATTCATTGTTAACCATATACTATAGGGTATAACATGATAGTGAAATATTTTTTAAAACTTTTAGTTAATAAAATTTGCCAGAAAAATTTTGATCCCCAAGGATAGAATACATTGATAATGAGAAGAACTTATTAGCATCATCAGGCACCCACATACTCCCCTATCATGTGTAACCATATTATCCATATGAACCAATGTCTACTGCAGCCATGAGCTCAACACTCTTTTTATATGGCATATGCCAGGCAGAATACTTGGAAGCTTCTAATTTCAGAAGAACTAAAGACATGCTGGTAGCACCTATGCTTTCTGACCCTTTGAAAATTTTTTCTTTGTTGGGTTGGTAGATAAACAAATCTAGGAAGTATAGAAGGTTGTGACATTATTTTTAATAGATACAATGTATGCATCTATAAATATACAATTTAACAGTGAGTTTGTGGTAAAACATTGAATTGAACACTGAATCTTAATTTCTTAGCTCAACATAAACTGCAAACATGGAAACTTTTTAAGCCTTGGTGCCTGTGTCCGGACATGTCTTAAGATAATTATACTAGTCTCACAAAATCCTTGAGAGAGTTCAATGAAGTAATGTCTAGAAAAAGATTAACACAATGCTTGACATAGTAAGTGTTCAATAAATTGTCAGTAGCGTTATCATCATAAGTTATTAATAATAAATTATAATTTGAGAACAGATTTACATTAACACTTAAAGATAATAACCTTTTTGAGAACAGACTGTTTCATAAATTTATGTCAGTAAAAAACATTCTCAATGTGACTCACTCTTTTTTTCACTCTACTTTTTTCTTTCTCATTCCACTATTACAGTTAAGGTTTCTCTTTAGCTTTTTCATAATTCATTTAGTTTTTCCATCAATTTAATTATTTCAGTAGATAAGTCAATTAGCCCCTTTAAGAGTTTACTCACTTTTTTTTCCATATAAAAATATGTTTATCAACTATGGTTTGCTTGCTTAGCTGGTCTAATTTAGTGCATATTTTATAATGCTTACCTCTCCATGATGTTTACATTTTTAAATGTTATTTGGAGATTACATGCATATTGATACAAAAATTTAAATTCATAGTTTAAAGATTTTTATAAGCCTCAAATTCATGATTCTCATTTGTTTTCAGATTTATCCGACTATTGCTATCTAAAGATTAACCTATTTACTTTATGAAGAAGTATATGAAGTTCATGCATCCCACGGTTCTTCCATATAAATTATGACACAAGAAGTCACCCAGCACATGATAAGCAGAATTGCATTGAGAATTTATATATCCTTAGCTGCTTCTGTGATGTTGATCTGTGGTACAATAGACGCTTAGTCTTACTCATGTTTAATCCTGATAAAAGAGCCCTGGAACCAAAACAAATTTGAATTTCACTTGGTAAGTTGAGTTTGCTTTGGGCTTGTTCCATTCAATCCTAATAAGTTTAACCTTAATAAAATCTTGAAGTGTATCCTGTACAAGTCTAGCAAATTGACAGCTAAACATGTGTTCCCAATTCCTCTTTCAATGTATTCTGATTCTCAGTGCTGCTTTTCCTTCTTTTCTAGATGCCTCCTTAACTCTATGTTACTCTTGGCTACCCAATTCTTGTATTAAATTAATTAATTGTATTTAATTTAGATCAATTGTATAGCCAAAGAGAAAAGCTGAAATCTCCCAGTCATTATATTTCTTGGCCACAGGACTTGCCATGTTCTCTACTAAATTTATTATTCATACATAGCAGGAATAAGTGAAACAATAAAGAGCAAAGTAGCAATGAATAGAAATTTGGAAGATCAGAGAAGATTGCAATAATCCAGAACCACCTTCACAATAACTTTTGTAAGTTTTTAAAGAGTAATCAGAAATTTTTTAAGATAATTTGTTAAAATCTGGAGAATTATGTGACTCAAAGCGTGAAACAATCTGTGCAAATTTTTTTAATCACTTAACTGGAGGATTCTGGGATAGAATGCAGAATGTGACAAAATTATCTAAATGTATTACAAATGTACAAAAAAACCTCACTCTTAGGGGTGTAGAAAAAGGGCGTTGATCTAAATAACTAGAAATGAGTGGAGTCTGTAAGAATAAAGTCCAAAGAAACCACACATAATCTACATAAACATGTGTGTTAGTTGACAAAGTGGTGTCTCATGGAGGACACAGATCAACAATTCTAAAACTACTACACATGTAAACTGGAATTGAACAATTAAGTAAATGTATGGCAAATATTGGGAGTCTGATAACTCACTGTTGAAGTGGGAAGTTAGATTTAAGTAAAGGGAGTAAGCTTGAATAATTCACATGGTATTGGATTAGAGGTATAGACATCAGTATGAACTTACCTTCAGCTTAATGTAAATGTAGATCGTTATCTATAGAAATATATATAAATATGTGTATATACATGGGTGAGTATGCACACACACACATTTCCTTGCTTTGTCAGCTGAGAGAGCCCAAAACAAGGAGGTGCAGCAGCAAAGAGCACGCCTTGCATCCTGCTCTTGACTGTTAATACCATTATCTAATTAAAAGAACCAAGGCTCCTTAGAGAAATGGCTGACTCTTGGATTAGGACAGAAAATATGCATTATGAGCCTGGAGTATCTTGTAGTACAAGAAAGTAAGAAAATTTTCAAAAAGAACAAGCACATTTTTAAAAACAACCTACAATGATGGAGGTATGTCAAAGGGACACAAGATTCAACCTTTCAAGCTTCCAAATGGCCAAAGCTAGAACAGTTTGAGTAACAAAATGTAAAGTATTATTGGATTATATCTCAACAGATGAAATAAATATCTAGATTCCATACTAATATAAATGGTTGAATAAATAAACACATGAAGAATAAGAGATCTCCCATGCCAAAGAATTCCAGTTAATTTATGTCGTTACTGTACCCTCAAGGAAGTGGAATATAACTGCCCGTTCCTTAAGTGTGGGCTTCATATGTGGACTTATTTACAAAGAGCACAGTATGGAAAGGGTTACATAAGGGTAACTCTAGAATGGAGAAGCTGGAAAACACTATCTCAACCAGGATATCAAAATTAGGATCAATAGTGATGAACCATGTTAACTGTATGTACACTTGACATGATCTAATGAAAAACAGCTTGTTACTTTGTGTTCTTCTTTCCCCCAGATTATAACTTCAGTGTAGTCATGAGAAAATCAATGGACAAATCCCAAATGAGAGACATTCTATAAAATACCTAGTTAATATTCCTCAAAACTGCCAAGTTAATCAAAACCAAGAAGATAGAATGACTAAATGTAATGTGGTAATGTGGATAGGATGTTAAAACAAAAAAGGGGCATTAGGTAGAAAATAAGGAAGTCTAAAGAAACTATGGACATTACTCAACAATAATGTACAAATATTGGCTCTTTGTGACAAAAGTACCACACTTAATGTAAGATGTCAATAATGGGGAAAACTGTGTGGTACAAGGGAAATTGCCATACTATTTTTGCAATATTGCTAAAATAAAAACTTAGTTTTCTAAAATAAAAACTATTTGAGGAATATACATTGACATTGTGCTGAGTTGATAGGCAGGTTACAAATAAATCTCCACATTGAGTGGAACAATAAATTGATTTTCTCTCTGTAGAAAAAATACTTGGCTTTCTAAAAGCAAGATATATATAATATATATTTAGAGATTGTTTTAGGAGCATTGTAACATACATTTAGAAGTTATTGTATGCTTTCGACAGAGAAAAAGTAATTTATTTTCAAGTTAAATAAAAATAGAAATGCAACTTCAAGTTTTAAAATGCTTTGCCATTTACTGAGTGATTTCATACAAGGTTTCTCATTTCTTATAAATGGGTAAGAAAATATGCTGCTATTTATAACTTTGTAATGAAAACCTAAGGCTCAGAAGTTAAACAACATGTTTAGTGCCATAAAAGAGCACATGGGAAAGTCAAACACAAAAATTATCTCTTCCAGTTGAGTGATGTATTTTTCAACTTTCCTTTGAAAAAAAAAAAACATCTAATGAGGTTCTTCAGTCTTTTGAAAGGTAAGAGCATATTGGAGTGCTGGAATTTACTTCAGCTGTCTTTAAAGAGTACAGTGTTAAATAATGTTCAACCACAAGGAAGCTTAAATATGGTTGTACACTTTCTACTTTCCCTTAGTGTCAGAGGTTAATTTTTATTTTAATACAAAAGAAAGCAACTTTTCCATGTCAGGAAGAAGATTCACAAATTTTTCACATCAGGACTGTGGATCAGTAGATCTTTGGATCTCCATGTCAGGAACTAAACCGACCTGTCTACAAGACTAACATCCAATGACAAAAAGTCCAAATGCCCTAATCTTCTCCATGCTCCCAATATAAAGATTTCTGATTCTCAGATAACACCTCTACTTCTCTTTACTTCTGATATTGATCTAATAGCTACTGGTATTTTGCCTTCCATTTCAGCCTAATAAAAGTAAATGCAGTTCTCCAGGTATTCACCGAGGATTGTTTCTAGCCCTCCCCCATACCAAAATCCAGAGATGTTCAAGTCTATTATATAAAATGGTGTAGTATTTGCATATAACCTACCTACATCCTCTCACGTACTTTAAATCATCTCTAGAGTTCTTAAAGTACCTAATACAATGTAAATACTGTGTAAATGGTTGTTGTATTAATACTATGTTGTTTAGAGAATGATGGCAAGAAAAAAGGCCGTACATGTTCAGTACAGACAAACTATTCATTTTTCTTGTCTGAATATTTTCAATCTGTAGTTTCTTGAATCCAAAGATGTGGAACTCATGGATACACAGGGCTCATTCTACTTTGCTTCAATTAAAATAGAATTTCACATTCGTTTAAAAGTAGTGGCATTCTTGTTCTTTTTCTTGCTTTTTACTATTTTTACTGGTAAACTAACTCCTGCATCCTCTCCCTATTAACCAGGAGAGACTGTCCATAGGCTCCAGATGCATTTGGCCCACAATTTATACCTGACTATTGTAAACCCCTTCCCCATAGGTACAGTAATTATTTCATGAGTGGACATGTAATAAAAGTTGATGAGATTAAATTCAATCCTGAAATTTGTAGGTTTTAAATGGCAAACAGAGCTTTTCACTCACCATTATTTTTTCACAGTTTTGAGTGATAATTTATAGGTCATAAATTACGTCTGGAAGTATACAATTCCACAATTTTTAGTATATCTATTTACCTTGTGCAACTGTCACTCAAAATTCACTGTTAGAACATTTCTACTAACCCAAATAGTCGTCTCATAACTGTGTGAAGTTAATTCCTCCTCTAACTACATCCTTAGAGAGCCACTTATCTGCTGTCTGTCTATAAATTTTTCTTTTCTGGACATCTTGTGTAATTAGAATCAAGCAACTTGAGGCCCTTTGCATCTGATTTATTTCATTAAGAAGAACGTTGCGGGTTTTTTGCTTGTTTTTTTAGATGAAAGCATGTTGTGGTATGTATCAATAAAAGGAAAAAGTGTGTCTTTCCTATTACTGATTAGTTATTCTATTGTGTGGCTAAGGCACCTTAGTTTATGCATGCAACTATTGATAGACATTTGGATTAGACCCTTCCAGTCTTCAGCTACTATGAATAATGCTGCTATGAACATTTACTGACAAAAGCTTGTGTGGACATAAATTTTCAATTCTGGTAATTAGATTTCTAGGAGTGGCATTACTAGGTCACATGGAAAACTTATGCTTAACTTTTTAAGAAACTGATGAATTATTTTCTAAAGTGGCTGTACCATTTTATATTACTCTCAGCAATATACAAAGATTCCAGTTTCTCCAAACCCCTGCCAACACTTGGTGTCGCTTATGGTTTTTAATATAGGCATTCTCATATTAAGTGGTACTTCACTGTGGTGTTAAGATTTCTCTAATAACTAAGGATTTTAAGCAATTTTACCTGTGCTTATTAGCTATTTATATATGCTCTTATTAGCTATTTATATGTGCTTTTTAGTAAAATCTGTTTTTAAATAGCATGCCTACTTAAGAAAATTATTTATCTCATTACTGTGTTTAAAGAATTTTTCAGTACTATATACAAATTCATTATGATATAAAATTTGTAAACATTTTTCCTATTTTATTGATTGTTCTTTCTTTTTTAAAGATCTTTTGAAATACAAAAGTTTTTAATTATGAAAAAAATCAATTTTTTCTTTGTATTATGAATTTGCTTTTGTTACCATATCTAAGAGCCCTTGACTGTCCCAGTTTCATGAATATTTTCTCCCGTGTTTTATTCTAAATTCTTACTTTTACTCATACATTTAGGTTAGACTATTTGTTAATGTTTGTGTTTATATGGGGTAAGGGTCTAGGTTCCTTTTTATATCCAATTTTCCCAGAATCATTTGTTGAATTTAAAGTTTTCCCCATTGGCTTATCTTGAAGAGTTTGTTGAAAATCAATATACTGTAAAAGTAAGCATTTATTTCTGAACTCTTGAATTGGTTTTATTACTTTCTCTGACTATCTTTATGCCAGTATCACACTTTTTTTTTTTTTATTACTGTGGCTTCATCATAAGTTTTAAAATTGGGTAGTGTCAGTCCTTCAATCCTATTATATTTTTTACATATTGTCTTGGCTATTCTATGTCCTTTACATTCTCATGTAAATTTTAAAACCAGCCTGTAAATTTCTAGAATTTTTATTGGGCTTGCAATGAATTTACAAATTCATTTGAAGAGAATTGTCATCCTGAGTGTATTTTTCCTTTAATTAATAATAAAAGATTATCTCTCAATTTATGTGGACCTTCTTTATTTACTCACTGCAAACATTTTATAAAATTCTGGGTATAAACCTGAAACTTTGAAAAACGTATTCCTGTATACTTTTATCTTTCTGATGCCATTATGAATGAAAATTTTTCTTAATTTTATTTTTAGATCACTCTTTAATAGGCTTTAGAAATACAAATGATTTTTATATTGATCCAAACTAGGTAAACTGACTTACACATTTTAGGAGATTTGTGTGTGCAGGCATGTTTATGTGTCTTCTTTGGATAATCAGCCTATTAGATCCTATGATTTGCAAGTAAAGGTAGTCTTACTTCTTTCTAGTCTTGATAACATTAATCTTTTTCTCCCTTGCTTTCTTCTTTTGTACCCACATTTACACACCTTAATACAGTGCCTGTAACTAGTACTATTTAAATAAAACTGGTGGCATGGACATCTTTGATTTCTTCTTACTTTTAGGGGATTAAAAGCCTTTTTGTTTCACCATTAAATGTAGCTTAGCTGTGAGTTTTTCAGATATTTGTTTTTCTTTCAGATTGAGGAAGTCTCTTGCTTTTTATAGATTATTGAAAGTTTTTATGCACAGTGTTGAATTTTGTCAAATTATTTCTCTGCCTCTGTTGAGATATTTGTGTATGTCTCCCCCCTTTTTTGTTAGTATGACAATTATATTAATTGGTTTTAGTAAGTTAAATACATAACTGGGTTATGATATATGATCCTTTAAAAATGTTTCTGGATCCAGGTAATTTGTAATGATCTTTACGTTTACGTTCATGGAGCGTATTAGCCTGTAGCTTACTTTCCGTGTGATGTCTTTTTGTGGCTTTGGTATATGGATAATAATGACCTCATAGAATGAGTTTAGAAGTCCTCCCTCCTCTGTTTCCTGAAAGAATGCTATATACCCTTGATTTACGATTGGCAACTCAGGTAATAGATGCCTGCCATCCAGGCTCATGAAACTTAATTGTAAAAGTAATGAAGTTACATAAATACTTGATTGACCAAACTAGAATGAATAATTGCATGTTAGTGATATGGTGGTGTCAATAATTATAACAAATATATGCATAAAAATATTTAAATTTTTATTTCTATTTATTGAAACTAAATATATTGAGAGGCGTTTTAATGTATACACTGGGTCTTAATTAGAACATTTTTGAATTTTGTTTATGATATAATAAGATATAAAAAACTCTGAGACGGTTTATTCCAGTTTCATATATACAAGTAATAGGGTTGATAATGTATTTATCTTGAAACACGAAAGATGATTAAAATATTGAGGGAATAATTTGAGTGTTACCTCTTTCTTGATGGATGTGTAAAAGCAAATTTCTAGCATTGATTTGCAGGAAAACTTTCCAATTTTATTTAGATGTCATAGGGTTTTTGAGCAAGAGAAGCATTTGTATAACTTCTTTAGCTTTTATTATATTTTGTTACTTTTCTGGTAAATTCACTAATATAAGTCATTTACCCTGTTCACAGGTATTACTTATAGTAATTGGTGGTTTCCACTCCTTGGAAATTAAAACTTGGCTTCATAATGCAGTTGCTGTATATTTATATTTGATGACATTTTATGTACTTGAAATGATGAATAACTGACAAATAAAATGATTTTTAGGGCATTCCTCCATAAATATTTTGACTAACAAAATATTTAAGAAAAATACCCAGCATCATATCCAAGCTTTAAAACTTTTACAAAAAAAAGTAAACTACCTACTTTTAACTTTATTGACATGTAATTCACATACTATATAATATACCCATGCAAGGACGTAATTTAATGGTATTTAGTGTATTCACAGAGTTGTGCAATCCTCATCACAATATTAGAACATTTTATATCTCCAAAATAAAGCCCATGCTCATTAATAGCTACTTCTCATTTATCACAAGTAACTTCATCCTTAGGGGACCCCTATTCTGCTTTCTGTTTCTATAGATTTTTCTGTTCTAGATATTTTAGTAGAAATCTAATCATATGATAGGTAGTCATTTGTGACCAGCTTCGTTCACTTAACATAATGTATTCAAGCTTCATTCATGTTGTAGGGTATTTAAAGACTTCATTTCTTTTAATTTCTAAATGACATTCCAGTGTGTGTGTGTGTGTGTGTGTGTGTAATTTTATTTATCTATTCAGTTGATTGACACTAGGGTTTTCTCTACTTCTTTGCCATTCTTAGGAATTATACTGCTATACACATCCATGTACAAGTTTCTGTGTGGGGATATCTTTTCAGTTCTCTTGGGTATATGCCCAGGAATAGAATTGCTGGGTCATATGGTAACTCCATATTTAACATTTTGAGGAACTGCCAAACTGTTTTCTAAAATGGCTTTACCAATTAATATTCTCATTTGCGATGAATGATGTTTCCAATTTTTTTACATTGTCACAAACACTTGTTTTCTTTCTTTTTGATTATAACCATCCTAGTGTGGGTAAAATATCTTATGGTGGATTTTATTTGCATTACTCAAATGGGTAATTATTTCATGTGCTTATTAGACATTTGTATATATTCTTTAGAGAAATGCCTATTCCAATCAATTGTACTTTTAAAATTTTGATTTACTGTCTTTTTGTTATTGTGCTGTGTTATTTAAATATCCTGTATACAAATTCCTTATCAAATAAATTATTTTCAAATGTTCTGCCTCATTCTGTGTTGTATTTTCACATTTCTTTCAGTGTCCCTTGAAGCATAAAAGTTTTTAATTTTGATGAATTTCAGTGTATTTTTTTATTGTGTTTTTGGTGTTAAATCTAACAGGAGCTTCTCTAACCCAAGGTCATAAAGATTTACTTGTATGTTTTCTTTCAACTGTTTAATAATTTTAGCTCTTAGGTTTTGTTCTGTGTTCTGTTTGACGTTATTGTTTGTGTCTGACATAAGCAAGAGATCTAACTTCATTCTTTTGCATGTAGATATACAGTTGTCCTAGAACCATTTGTCCTAGAACTTGTTCTCTGTAATTTAATTGTCTTGGTGTACTTCTTGAAAATCAACTGTCGTATATCATTTACTTTGTTTTATAATCTCAAATGATGACTTTTCAATTGGACTTCATTGTTCTGTTCTATGTTAATATACTTAATGTTGTCAAATGGATCTAATAAATAACGTTTGCTTTCTTGTCTCATTTCTTACATATTTTGCTTCTGGATTTACTATCTTTATAAATGTATAGGTCAATTGTGTGCTAAATTTTAAGTCATAAAATATGTACAGTGATTGTCTTCTTTGATAAATCAGGCATCAAACATTTTGAATTGATAAATTTTGGAAGCATTCGACTCGAGCTTTTGTTAACTATAATAAAAATGCAGATTGCTACTATAACTATAAGGGAATATTTTTAGGTTCAAGATCCTTCTTGATCAAGGTGAAACAGAAAATCCACCAGCTTCCTTGACAGCTAGTACAGAGGCAAGTAAGATTACATGCAACAGTCAACTGTTAGGGCATTTACGTTCCTAAATGAGTAATTGAAGACATTAAGCACTGGGCCTAATCTATTTTCTCTGTCATGGTGGCAGCAGAAGCATCTGTAATTAATTAGTATCAGAGTTAGCAACATCTCAGGCCTATGCAGAGATGGTTTCATGAAAAGGCCTGAAAAAAGCATCATTGCTATTTTCTCTAGAGCTTGGCTGCTAACTAGCAGGAGGGCAGTGGTATTTTCATTACGCTATATCTACAGTGGTGTTTATGACATGTATCCTGAAAGGTTAGCCTTAAACTTATTCTCTAGAAAGTTCAACAATTCTGTAAACTACTTAAATATTCTCTAGTAAATTCCTTTTCTATTTACAGAGATAAAGACATTTTTTCTTGCTTTCAAGTGACAACTTAAAAAATATAATATTCTACACCATCCTGGAGTATATCAATAATAATCCTATATGAAGGTATGCTGTAAATTTTGTAATACAATTTAATTCAAAATAGACTTGATTGAAAAATATTATTGAAGTAACAGATGTCACAGAGATTTCAAAAACAAGAATATCTATAAGTTCTACTGTCTCCCTAAAAGATTCATGAATTATACACAAACACCATTGCAAATTTAATTTTGGCATAACTTTAAAAAGACAGTTTTAAAATATTAACATATCAGACACAAATGATATTAATACATTTGCATATTTAGGTGAGTTGGTACCTATACACCTGGGATAAAAGTTACTAGTTACTCCTGTAGACTCACTGAACAAAATTCAGCTCAGAAATTTGTATTCTTCTGAATTCTTAAACAGTGAATTAGATAAGTATAAATGACTTTAAGTGTTCTCAATCAATTCTGACTCTAGTATAATCGTGCCAAAAATAATACATGGATAAAAAATAAAGATTTTTATTGTTCACTACATGATACCAAACTCTTCAAGAAAAGCCCAATTTCATTCAATATTCCACAAACATTTATTAAATGGCTGTCAAGTATAGTGTAATGTATCATCATTGTACTTATTTGGAACTATAATTTATAGTTTATTTTCTTTGATTTTTTTCTATACTCAAACATAACAGAAGTATTTACAAATTATGGTATTCCATTTTGTGTTCTCTGAAGTGTAAGTATGTGTTAATGGTTTGTTTGGCAGTATATATGAAAAGCCAATCATGTTTATTGAGGTTTAAAATATTCTTGTAGGCTCTGAAGAATTTTTTTAGGTATAGCTACAAAATTCAGCACACTTAAAGATTATGTTGTTTCTTCTTTTCTGCTGCTTGCCACACAGCATCTACAGGATGAAATAGAAACCAAAGTCACAGATGGAAACAGTGATTGAATTCCTCAGCCTATGAAGATCATCTCATTGGTAGCCTTAGGCTTCTCTTTTTCTACATGATTTGAAACTGCAGCTAAACTTTAAAGCAAATAGTATATAGAAATGTAATATCAACTTTATTGTTAGGGCAATCAGCACCCTTAAAGACAAGTTTCACAGAGAGATCCTAAGATGAATGGTGACATGGTTCAATACTCTTGAAAGTTATCAATTGAAACAGTGGTCATACAAAAATCTCATTTCCATTTCATTCTGACCTTTTACAGTTCATTATTCTATTAATAAATTTTTGTTGCTTTTTCAAGAAAAAGGGAAGTATACAATAAATTAAGGGGATTAACATTTATAGAATGCAATTATGTCGTAACTGTGTTAAGTTCCTAGACGTTAAGATTACTTTATAAAACACTGAGATTGCTTTGTCATTTTCGGAACTATCAGTATGAGTTGGAGTGAAAAATTGAAATATTTCGAATACATATTTTTTAACTTCTATTTTAAGTTCAGGAAGTACATGTGCAGATTTGTTATATAGGTAAACTTGTGTTATGGGGGTTAGTTGTTGTTTCATGACACAGGTTTTAAGCCTAGTACTCATTAGTTATTTTTCCCGATCCTCTCCTTCCTCCCAGCATAAACCCTCCTATAGATCCCACTATGTGTTGTTCTTCTCTATGTATCTATGTGTTCTCATTGTTTAGCTCCCACTTATAAGTGAGAATATGTGGTATTTGGTTTTCTGTTCCTGCATTAGTTTGCTAAGGATAATTGCCTCCAGGTCCATCCATGTCCCTGCAAAGGACATGATCTCATTCTTTTTTATAGCTACAGGGTATTCCATGGTGTATATATACCACATTTTCTTTCTCCAGTCTATTGTTAAGGGGCATTTAGGTTGAGTCTATATCTTTGCTATTGTGAATAGAGATGCAATGAATATACGCGTGCATGTGTCTTTATAGCAAAATGAATTATATTCCTTTGGGTATATACCCAGTAATGGATTGCTAGGATGAATGGTATTTCTGTCTTTTGAAAATAACAATGAATTAAAATATTACAAACATCCACCACTCAGAAATAACCATTGTTAATATTTGGAGTATAAGCTTTCAGTTTTTTATATCTAGTTTTGTCTATCTATCTATTCATTTATTTATTTGTTCTTCCATGTGTCCATTATCAGTAAACTTAATATATCCCTACCATTGGGAATTAAATTGTCACTTTTGTTTGTTCCCTTATTGAGTTATTTTGCTCTGTTCTGCTATTGTAGAGGGCAGAAATAAACATTCCTAGAGCAAAAACTTGGTACACATCCATGAAAATAATTTCTAAATTTTAAATTGTGAATCTAGGGTATGGATATTTTTACGATTTTGTGAAACTAAAGGTTTTTAACCACTCAATAATACAGCATGAGGGTATTATTTTCATAACGGTATAATTTTCTTAACACTGAATATTATCATGCCTTTTACACCTTACCACACTTCAAAGATGTCTTAATTTTTGTTCACCTATGTCCAACATAGTGCTTAAATTTTGTAGTCTCTCAGACACGTAGCTGTTTTTCCACCTTCCTTACCCTGTGGAGTGGTTCTCAAACTCTTTGGCTTCCTTACCATCCATTGACTACTAGCAATCCAAATAAGACTCTGAATGTTTCTCAATGCTTGTGGACTTCTGATATCAACTGTTGGTCCCAATTGTTGATTACTTCATACTTCTTCAGCGTTCTTAACAACCAATATGGCTGCAATTGCAACACATTTTAGTAATGGTTAAAATATTTATCTCTTTTATGATACTTCCCAAGTTCTGTGATTTCAAGATAGATAATCTTGGGGAAACAGGTGCATTCTTATGTTATTGTTTAAATGTTCTCATTCAGCTAAAAAGTTTTGTTCATATTTCTTAGCAGAATATTGTTTTTTAAGACATATCAGCAGACAACCCAACCAACTAAGCAGATTTGTGGAAAGGAAGTAAATTAAAATATGAGCAGTAAATTGCTGAAGTTGAATAAAAATTGAAAGCAATAAATCAAATAATTTCCAGTGTCATGCCATGGTTATATTATTTTTTATTATTCTTTCATAAAAATTCCTAGATCTTTCTGTAAATATAAAAATGTAGTAATTGTGTCTTGACCACTTAAAGGAGCATTAATATGCTTTTTAATGAGAACTATGGCTATAGAATGAAAACAATTAGAACTTATTTTTGCAAACACCAAAGCTTAAGAAGAATAAAACCTATTGGTTTATTGGAGACCTTATAACAGCTGCAACGCATAAACATTTCCTTACACATACCCTCTTTAACAGAGTAAATGTTCACTGAAGGACTAATAGGTGTCAGGCACTGAGGTAGTGGCTAGAAATAAATGATAATAAAACAGACCATATTCTTACCTTCCAAATACATGTAGAGTGTTAGGAATTACAGATAATAGAATACAAACATGAGAGTGCTATATCAAAGAAGTAAAGTGTCTGGAGGCCACAATGGCTTACAACTTAGTCTAGAAGAATTAATGAAGACTTCCATAAATAAAATATAAGACTAGGACTGGCATGGTGGCTCACGCCTGTAATCCCAGTACTTTGGGAACCCGAGGTGGGTAGATCACCTGAGGTCAGGAGTTTGAGACCAGCCTGGCCAACATGCTGAAACCCTGTCTCTACTAAAAATGCAAAAATTAGATGGGCATAGTGGCAGACCCCTGTAATCCCAGTTACTGGGGAGGCTGAGGTTGGAGAATTGCTTGAACCCGGAGGTGGAGGCTTTGGTGAGCCAACATCATGCCATTGCACTCTAGGCTGGGTGGCAGAGCAAGACCCCATCTCAATAATAATAACAATAATAATAATAAAAATACCAGAATGAGAAGTAGACAGGATAACACAAACAGTGGGCATATTAGGAATGAATGCTCAGAGCTTAAAAAGTTTAGTGCATGGATAAAGTTAAATGAGGATGTAATTTCTTGAGTATGGGATGCTAAGGGAAAAACGGAAATGCCAGGAGAAATCAGCCAGGTCCAGTACATCTGGGGCTGAATAAGACGTCATTGTTTTTCTTTTATTCTAATAAAATCGGGAAAAATTTTGCAATGCTTTGCACAGAGTATTTACATGAGCAGATTTGTGTATTTGAAAGATCACTTCCACTAGTGTTGAGTTGTGATTGAAGAAAAACACAGCTTGAGGTGAGGATACCTGTTTGAAGTCTGTTTTGTTATTCAAATAACACCAAATATTAGCATAATAATTGTATGATTGTGGCTTGGAATAAATGGGAAAGAATGAAAACAGAAACAAGTAAAAGGATTTTGAAGACATTTTGAATGTTTAATTATAAAGCTTTGGTGGATTGTGTATGCACAGATTGGAAAAGAGGTAAAATCCATGGATTTGTCCTAACATTCTGGGTTGGTCATCCAGGTATTTGGCTGCACCAAACATTAGGCACTCATGAAAGAAAGAACCAGCACATTAAAAGAAGAAAAATAATGAGATTTCATGAAGACCTGGAAGTCCTTGATCTCACCTAGAGAGATAACACGGGATGAAAAGGGAAATGTTTTCTGAATAGAATCATGAAGGAATTCAAACTTGGAGATAAAATTTTCAAACTCAAGTTTCTTCTGGGGCAAGTAAGGTGATATAAATTAATAAAACAATGTAGATGTTAAAAAATAAACAACAGCATATGCTGATTATATGTGGCCACTGACACCATGATTCAGAGTCAGGATACAAAGCAAGTGATGGAGACTACGGTGGACTCCAGAACAAACGCCTTTAATTAGTTGTCACCAATTTTTCCAATTATAAAATTTATCAAGAAAATGTCAAACTCTGGACATTGGTGTGATGTTTCAATATTGACAACTAATTAATTGTAAAAAACAAAAACACATGTGAATCACAAACAAAACACAATGGTGGACCAGATTCTACATAGGGCCATTCCATCTCACTTTAGGAAATACGACAAGAAAAATAAGTAAAAAAGGAAAGTGGAAATGGATGAACAGAGATGTACAAATGCAGGGATCCTAAAGAGTTAATAGACATCCTTGTTCACAATCAAGTAGTGATAAGCTATGGGTTAATAAATCCTTGTGCTTGGGAAAGGCTTTGAATATTAAACAGCTTGTATTGATATTATTTACAACATTGCCTTAAAGTCTTCCATCTCCTACCACTCATCTTCATCAAGCAGGATTTGTTATGCTACCGCATGCATAAGTCTCAGTGTTAGATGTTCTACTAGTAAATGGAAGAGATAGTTGATCTTTTTGAGAAATATTTTTTGTTAGTGATTTAGCACTTTTTATACTTCCATTATATTATTGCAGGAACACATTTGTCCTAATTCTTTTACATGTAATATATTTTCTTCTACTTTTCTTTCCTTAAAAAGTACTGCAATGCATTCTTTTTGGATAGTTTTCTTGAGATAATTTTGCAAATGCTCCAACTAGAACAGAATGTGGTTGCCAAGATCATGTAGCTGGAATGACAAAAGCACATTTATCTGGGGTGGCGGGGGGGATTATTGGATAGAAGTCAAACACTATATTGACTTGGCTCTACCATGCTTTCTCTTAGGCAACCTATAAGATATTATGCTTTCTTGGCATATGAAGTGCTAACTCGTCTCTCTTGGGTTTGAGGTATAGCCTGGCCAAGCAGAAGGATGAACATGATAACCTAACAGGTATTTTTCCAACCATGACTACTGTGATCAAAGTTCAATAGTCATCTAGAAATTTGTAAGCATTTCATTTTAAATAATTACACTTAAATTATCTTAAAATATATCCAGTGAAATAAATCTTTGCTTTAACACACACTTCAGTGTTCTGAACAATTTATTTCAGTTTTATTTTGCTTTATCTGAAAGTTTTCAGAAAGGAACTTGGGAAAATAAATACCCTACGTACATCCATGAGCATATTCAGGTTTAGTTCAATTTGAGAAGGATAATATTTTCTAAGGAACTGTATTAATGTATGAGTTTCTCAAATTTCATATATTTTCTCATAACTTAATTCCAAAATTTACAAATATAGCATAATCTGGACTTTCCTCATAAAATTTAATAAAATATGATGAAAAATCAAACCAGTGTATGCTCCATATTTTTATTTCTACCATATATTGAATCATTGAAATAAATTTGTCATTAAAACCAATTTCTTTTGAACTATGTGCCCAAGTAAAATACATAATTTTGTGAAATTTTTTTTAAATGGAGTCTTGCTCTGTCACCAGGCTGGAGTGTAGTGGCACAATCTCAGCTCACTGCAACCTCTGCCTCTCAGGTTCAAGTGATGTTCCTGACTCAGCCTCCTGAGTAGCTGAGACTACAGGTGTACACCACCACACACAGCTAATTTTTGTATTTTTAGTAGAGACGGGGTTTCACCATGTTGGCCAGGAGGGTCTCAATCTCCTGACCTCGTGATCCACCCACCTCAGCCTCTCAAAGTGCTGGGATTACAGGTGTGACCCACCATGCTGAGTCTGTGCAAGTTTTTACTGTGTATATACTTTAATTAAATATCAACATAGCTAGATGTATTAGTATATTCTCATGCTCCTAATAAAGACATACCTGAGACTGGGTAATATATAAAGGAAAGATATTTAATTGACCTACCATTCAACATGGCTGGGCAGGCCTCAAGAAACTTTCATGTTGGAAGGGGAGCAAACGTGTCTTTCACATGGTGGAGGGAGACAAAAGTACAGAGAAAAAAGAGGAAAAGCCCCTTACAAAACCATCAGATCCTATGAGAACTCATTCACTATCATGAGAACAGCATGGGGAAATCATCCTCATGATCTAATCACCTCCCACGAGGTCTCTCCCCCAACAAGTGGGGATTACAATTTGGATTACAATTCAAGATGACATTTGGGTGGGTACCGAGCCAGACCATATTATTCTTCCCCTGTCCCCTCCCAAATCTGGTCTTTCTCACATTTCAAAATATTACTATGCCTTTCCAACAGTTCTTCAAAGTCTTAACTCCTTTCAGCATTAACCCAAAAGTCCAAGTTCATAGTCTCATCTGAGATAAGGCAAGTCCATTCTGCCTATGAGCCTGTAAAATCAAAAGCAAGTTAGTTGCTTCCAAGATATAAGGGGATACAAACATTGGATAAGTGCACCCATTCAAAACGGGAGAAATTGGCCAAAACAAAGTGACTACAGGGTCCATGCAGGTCAAAAATATAATAAGGCAGTCATTAAACCATAAAGCTCCAAAATTATCTCCTTTGACTCCATGTCTCACATACAAGTCATGCTTATGCAAGAGTTAGGCTCCCATTGCATTGGTCAGCTCTGCCTCTGTGTCTTTGCAGTGTACAGCCTTCCTTTTGGTTGCTTTCATGGCTGGCATTCAAATCTACCATTCTGGGGTTTGGAGAATGGTGGCCCTCTTCTCACAGCTCCACTAGACAGTGCCCCAGTGGAGACTTTGTGTGGGGGCTCCAACTTCACATTTCCCTTCCACATTGCCCTAGAAGAGGTTCTCCATGAGGGCTCTTCCCCTTCGGCGGACTTCTGACTGGACATCCAGGCATTTCTATACATCCTCTGAAATCTGGGTGGAAGTTCTCAAACCTCAATTCTTGTCTACTGTGCACCTGCAGGACCAATCCACATGCCAAGGCTTGGGGTTTGCACCCTCTGAAGCAAGGGCCTGAGCTGTACATTGGGCCTTTTCAGCCATGGCTGAGTAATAGAGCACCAAGTCCTGAGACTGCACAGAGTAGGAGGGAGGCGCTGGGCCCAGCCCATGAAACCTTGTTTCCCTCCTAAGCCCCTGGGCCAGCGATGGGAGGGTCTGCCTTGAAGGTCTCTCACACGCCCTGGAGAGATTTTCCTCATCGTCTTGGTGATTTATATTCATCTTCTCATCACTTATGCAAATTTATGTAGTGGGCTTGAATTTCTCCCCAGAAAATGGGTTTTTCTTTTCTATCACATCATCAGGCTGCAAGTTTTCCAAACTTTTATGCTGTGCTTCATCTTGAACCTTTGCTGCTTAGAAATTTCTTCCACCAGATATGCTAAATTATCTCTCTCAAGTTCAAAGTTCCACAGATCTCTAGGGAGGGGCAAAATGCTGCCAGTTTCTTTGCTAAAGCACAGCAAGGATCACCTTTGTTTCAGTTCCCAACAAGTTCGTCATCTTTATCTGAAACTACGTCAGACGGGACTTCACTGTCCATATCACTGTCAGAATTTTGGTCAAAGCCATTCAACAAATCTCTAGGAAGTTTCAAACTTTCTCACATCTTCCTGTCTTTTGAACCCTCCAAACTGTTCTAACCTCTGCCTGTTATCCAGTTCCAAAGTCACTTCCACATTTTCAGGTATCTTAACAGCAGTGCCACACCCTCTGCAGTACCAATTTACTGTATTACTCCATTCCCACACTGCTAATAAAGACATACCCGAGTCTGGGTAATTTATGAAGGAAAGAAGTTTAATTTACCCCCGTTCACTGTGGCTGGGTATACCTTAGGAAACTTACAACCCTGGTAGGAAGGAAAGCAAACACGGCCTTCTTGACAAGACAGCAGGAGAGAGAAGCACAGAATGAAGTGGGAAAAGCCCCTTATAAAACCATCAGATCTCATAAGAACTCACTTACGATCACAAGAACAGCATGGAGGAAGTGGCCCCATGATTTAATCACCTACCATGAGGTTTGCTCCCAACATGTGGGGATTAGAATTCAGATTACAATTCAAGGTAAGATTTGGATGGGGACTCAGAACTAGACAATATCACTAGGTAAGCTGCTATGTTCATACATCAGCTAAGTAGTTTATCCCTTCACACCATGCTTTCAGGCATATGAAATTCGTATTTGTACTACAGCAAAATTAGTACTTACTATGTTTTATAGATTATTTGTGCTCCTATAAATGGAAACAGCTGGAGATGAAATCCTAAATGGCAAGGTTTAAGTAATAAATGAGAAGATCAGGGAATAAGTAGTAGGAAAGGCCACACAAGTAATTATTATTATTTTATCTTCAGAATGGTTTATGATGCGGCTACCACAAATTACATTTGTCTTTAGTCTCTCTTCATGCCCAAGTGATTCTTCCTCGACTCCCACATGTTTCTTATTGTCTTTTTGTATCTCTGTCATTTTATTTTCTTATTTTTAATTGACCCAGACCTTGGGCAAATGTGGAAAAGAAATCGATGAAGCAGAGGAGAACTAACATCATTGAGTACCCATTATGTGACATTAACTGTAATATCAGTTTCCTAGCAACCTTTTCCGACTTCACATCAACCTGAAGACCTCAGTGTATCACACATTATTCTTCTTTACCACTCTCCACACTCAATCTAACACCAGGCCCTAAATACTTTTCATATATCTTATGAATATCTCAGTTTTCATACCACCTCTATTCAGCCTGTCAAGTCTAGACCACTATCATTTTTCACTAAGAAATTCCTAATTATCTCTCTGTGTAGAATCTTATCTTATCTTATTCTCTTTGCTGTATTATTTTTGAGGGATTGTTAAAGATTCATGTTTGACATGTCATTTAAACAGCTTAAACCCTCTAGTGGCTCTTATATAAAACTGATATATTTCCAAATATGTGTCAGATTCCCAAATGATTTGCTCAACTTAGTGTCATTCTATAACACGGTGTCTAGAATTATTCAGTTCCTCAAGTATTCCAAACTCCATTTTCTTGCAGAGCATTTTCACATGTCTCTCCATCTTCATGGAGTACCCTTTGCCTCACTCTCCCAGAATATACCACCGCTATCTCCACACATTCGATGTGTCCTTTAGGGCTTTCTGTTTCTATGATAAGCCTTCCTCCAAGATTCCTTCAGGCCTTTCAGCCTATACTTTAAATGAACTCAATTCTTCTTTCTGAAAATTAGTTAATGGTGTATTTAACTGTTTATACGTGTCTCTCTATTCCAGATTGTAAGACCCACACATCCCTAGTAGTTATATTGTTTTATATATATAAGACAGTTAACAAATTTTTGATAATGAATGAATTAAATAATAAATTGTCATATTTAAACAACTTAAAATCACATTTCAGGGTATGAGATTTCTAAATGACCTTTCTATGTATGAATCAGGATCAGGTAGCTGGGATTCAAAGCAAAACATGAAATCTATGTTTGAGCTATATATAGTGCTTCAATTTTAGAAATGATTTTAGTCAATTCTAAATTTTCTGCATTATTATTTGATGCATCCAAATGGCATGTATCAAATAAGGCAAATATAACTCCCTTTTCATTTTAATTTAAGCTATGAACAAATGGACTTATATCCCAAATGAAATATCAATACTATGACTCATTTAGTTTTTATTATGAAACCATGACTTCCACTGAATCTTCTGACCCTTTGATCAAAAAATGTTTATTTTGGTGTATTTGAGGATGTTTTAAAAATAGAACAAATTCCCAAGCTGTTGATGAAAATCTTTAATTTTAGATTGCAATAGAAAATATCTTAGTTTAATTCACTAATGAAACCTTACACAATTAACTTATGTAAATATTACAAGGGTTGGGAATGAACAGATGAAAATGTGGAAAAATGAAGTTCATTATCTTATACATGCCCAGGTGGTTGCTCATTCAAATAAATTACTTTAACACTTTTTGTTAAAAAGCAGCATATATAGTAAATTGGTAGATTACAAGTGCTGCTGTTGAAATTGAGATAAAGGAAAGGACAGCTTAGTACTATCAACAACAGGATTATATAATAATTCACACCTATGCCTATGAATTGGAGAAATAGCAAAATAAAATTCATTTTTGAATATAAAGATTTGTAAGAATGATAAATGTCTATATGTAAAATGGAAAACAAACTTTCATGATATAAAGTAAAACAAAGTAAGGATAATAATGGAACATAAACTGAATTAATGTGTTCATGCTCATACCAAGCCTAATGCTTAGCAAATGCACATGCCTTTCATCGAGAAGTTACTCACTATACATATATGTTTATATTTTTGAGTACCACATGTGGAAAATCTGGGCTAAGTCTCCTATTAAAAATCTTAATTTCACTTTGTAACTTGGTAGTTCATGACGTTTTAAAACTAAAGAAGCAGACATGTCTAAAGGTAAATTATAAAACATGTAAACTTTATCTTTAGCATTAAACTATGTATTATGTAACCTCCAATTGAGCTCCATTTGAACACTTTCTATTCCTCCATTTATTACTTACTCCTCCATTTTTTTATCCTCAAGTCCCCGCTAACTTTTATTCTTCCTACTATTCTTTCACTTCTCAGGACTACGGGACTTTGTCAGAATACTCCTCCAATTTTGTTTACCCTAGTGCAGTCAGAGAAACAATGCTGTATTATCGTTAATTGTATGGGCTTTGCAGCCAGGCTGCCTGGGCTTAAGGCATGGTTTAGAAAATATTTCCTGAGCCTCAAAACTATGGAGCAGTAATTTGATGGCCTTTGGCTCAGAATGCAAGTGCTTACAAGGCTGACACTATGCCTGTAAGCCATGATAACTAATCTGCCAACCTCAATGCTAACCAAAATCTGTGAGAGAAAATATACTAAGACCTAGTGTCACCTCAACAATTTCAGACTTTCGGTTTACAACATCTTTGTTAGAATTTAAGGCCTATTTCCTTCAGGCATTTCCTTAAAAATGGAAAACTGTGCAAGTGCACACACACACGCACACACACACACTCACACACAACAAATAAAATTTTGTGCTATGCCATTATACTGATTATTTGGACAATTTTTATCAATGCTTATCTTTTACTATTTTCTCTTAATGTAAATAAAATTAATTTACTTTTTTTAATCTTGAATTTTAAACTAGCAGGGAGTCAATTTATAATTTCAATGTATAATACTACTTTTTCTTGTAACTATAAGGATTAATAATTATCAAATAAGTTACATTAGATTGCAATAGCAATAATAGGCTTACTGAATTAATATCATGAGTACACTTCTATTATTCTTATTTCATTATTTTGTTATTAATATAAATTATTTTATTTTAGGTAATATTTTATAGGTAACTAGAAAAGAGGGAAATAAATGAAGTGTATTTGAGCAACATAGTGAAATATTTAGAAACTCCATAGTTATTATAATCTTTAAAAGATCCAAATTATTTGGAGCAAAAAATATAATTTCATTTGATATTGTCCTATAAAATCTGAGTTAACTTTACATAGTGAAAAATGACTTATCATTGTTTGGGGGCTAAGATATACATTTTCTGATATAAGTCCTCATGCAAAAAAATCTAAAATGCATTATTTGGCTCTGTGCTCTCCCACCTATATGGTTTATGAAACAGATAACTCAAAATATTGTCAATGTCATGATGATAGTCTAATTTTAGAAGGATATTTCGGCTAGTGCACTATAGCCAAGGTTATTATATACCTAGTTCAAAGAAACATTCAGTAAGCCTATATACCTCTTTGGGTGAATATCAGTCACAAGTGATTAAAGTCAAGAAGGCAAGGCCCACGTCAGAGTCAAGAGGATTTTGGTTGTCTGATTTTAAAATGTCACTCTAGTAACACGACAGATAAAGAAGGAATAGAAGCCTTTATCTTAGCAGTGTCATTACTGTACAGTAGTTCTTTTCTTTCTCCCACAATGTGATCATTAAAGTGCTTGTAAATATTTTTGTGTTAATATCACAAAGATATTTAGAGTCCTAATGAACTGGAAGAAAAGAAAAAACCTAAAATTTGACAATAAAATTGGCTTCCTTAAGAAACAACGATTCTGCAAATTTAATGAATTCAGAAGGTAAACAGACAATCCGGCAGAGTATGGAAGGATTTATTGCAACCAAGTCTGTCTCCCTGTATGTTTCACTAGCCTATTCTGTTTTCCCTCAACTCCTAACTCGTCCCAGAAAATAAAGAAAATCAATGTCATCACTGATCAACATGAAAGATCTCAAAACATTTTCGGTCAATTTTTGGTAACCCATTTCCCAGTTAATTTGGGGCAATACCCATATTCCTATTCCCAAAGACTACTTAATTGTGGGATAAAGGACACAGTAGAGAATCTGGTACGTCTAAATGGCAGATACTTGCAAGTATCTTCATTTTCTTCATCTCCAGTGGCCCTCACTCTCTCCTCAGTTAGGAGCAGAGCTCAGGCTGTCTGAGAATTACCCGGCAGTTTCCCAAGTCACTCGTAATTCCAGACCAATACATCCTGTATAATAAATGATCAGCTGCTGGCTTGAGTCACTTTAAACTAATTCTCTACATGGCTTCTCTTTGGTGTAGCTAAGAATCACATGTCCCACTCCTCTGGCCTTCTCAGAGTCTGGCACACTCCTTGGAAAATCTGGATATTTCACAATAGAAGTCTGGCAAAATAACTCTCCACCGAAACCAAATAGTGGTGGCTCTGCAAGAAGAGTTTATGGTTGTTTCTTAAAAAGCATGATTTCAGGAAGCCTTTATAAAATGTCTGTTGCACTGTTGTGGCAAAATCAGCCATAACCACTAAAATATGACATACTCCTCTTGTGCCTAATCTTCCCTTGAATTAATTTGGAGGAATCAACCTTCCCAAGTTAATTATTCTTATCAATCAGCGCTCCACTTGCTCCCTTGAAACTCATAGTTCTCTTCAATTAGGGTACATAATGTCCTTTCAAAGGCCCCTGCCGTATTCTCCTGAGTCTTTTCTGAGATTCCTGGAACATGATTGAAATTATGTCCCTATTTTAACATTCACAAACTATGAGTCTATTCTTTTGACTAATGTCAAAAGTAAAGTTGAAAATTCCAAAAAAAATACGCTTTTTTAAATTATAAAATACTGCATTTTTCTTCAATATTCCTTGGTCAGCTACCAATGATGAAGCATGTTTTCATCAGGGTACCACTTCCTACTTTTCATGCAGGCTTATTTGGAAGATGAGTTAAATGGAACATACACTTCAAATCTAAAGAAAAAAATTTTTTTAACATGGGTTGCATGCTGATATATTTTTCTTATGGAATAATTCAAATTGGACACAATTATTTATTGTGAATAAAATAATACTTAAGATTTTGTATAACTTTATCTGAAAGTATAACCATATAACTATAAAGAATATATAAAAAATTATCTAAACAATGGTCCCAAATGTTTAATTTTTAACAATCAATATAATACCTTCCAACCATGTCACTTTATATTATTCCTTACAATATTTGTTTAGCTCTTTATCCACATATTAGTAATCCTAATTAAATGAATATTCTAGGCCAGGCATGGTGGCTCACACCTGTTACCCCAGCAGTTGGAGAGGCCGAGGTGAGCAGATAACTTGAGGCCAGGAGTTCAAGACCAGACTGATCAACATGGCAAAACCCTGTCTACTAAAAAAATTTAAAATTAAAATTAAAAAACTAAAAAACCTACAAAACAATTAGCCAAGCTTGGTGGTCCCATCTACTTGGGAGACCTTAGGAGGCTGACACACAAGAATGGCTTGAACCTGGAAGGCAGAGGTTGTAGTGAGCTGAGACCATGCCACTGCACTCCAGTCCGGGCATTAGAGTGTGACTCTATCTAAAAAAGAAAATAATAAATAAATAAATAAATAAATAAATAAAATCCTAACTTTTAAATTCATCAAATTAGCTTATGTTACTATATGGATTCTTCCATCACATAATATAATATTAGACAGCTCATAATCTGCCATTACTATCAATTGTAGCTGTTTTTCAATAATTTACATTAATTTCTTCTAACATAATATGTCATAATAACTATAACATTTGTAACGTGTAGTCAATCTAGAAATATTAGAAAAATTTGAATGAAATCTGGAAGAATTGGTTTCTTAATACACATCAAAATATGAGACCAGATCTCATGTGAAATTATTTAAACCAATCATTCTTTGGCTCTAAATTATGAGGCATTTCTGGTTTTGAAATATCTATCACATATTATTTGTCCTTAAACTATTGGGATGATTTACTACCATATAAGTAAATTTAAAATTTATAATCCAATTCTCAAAATTACATGAAACAATATAATCATAAAAATTTATATTAACAATTTTGGTAAAATTCATGAGATGCTATCATATGCAATTATGATAGTGGATAGGAAAGGCAGAAAAACAATAAATCACATATTTTTATAGTCATGATATTTATGTATGTCGTATTTTCCTGGTTAAAAATTAAAAATGAGTTGTGTCTCCATTAAACTGAAATCTTTGAAGCAAACAATTCTGTATCAGATCCTATACAAAGATGGGAATTAAATAAATTGAGACCATTCTAATTTCAATTTGAAGAAAGTATTACCATCAATGTTTTGGGCATCATTGGATATCTTCTTCTGAACTTGATTAAATACAGATATTGGCATTTGCAAGTTGCAAAATAAATAGTTTCTAAAATCTCGAATGATTTCAGTTTATTAAAAATTTGTTGAGAATTCTTTTATGCACAATATGTGGTCAATTTTAGAGTGTTCACGTGCAGATGAGAGAAATGTATATTGTGTTGTTGGGTGGAGCATTCTGTAGACATCTGTTTGGTGCACTGGGTGAAATGCTGAGATTATGTTTTGAATATCTTTTTAAATTTTTGCCTCAATAATCTGTCTAATTATGTCAGTGGGATGTTGAAGTCATCTACTGTTTTTGTGTGATTATTTCAGTCTCTCTGTAGGTTTCTAAAAACTTGTTCTATGAATCTGGGTGCTCCAAAGTTGGGTGCATATATATTTTGGATAGTTAAATCTTCTTGGTGAATTGAACCCTTTATCATTATGTAATGCCCTTCTTTGTCCCTTTTGATCATCACTGGTTTAAAGTCAATTTTGTCTGAAATAAGAACAGCAACTCCTGCTCATTTTTGTCTTTTGATTGCTTGATAGATCTTTCTCCATTCCTTACTTTGAGTCTATGCATGTCCTTGCATGTGAGATGGGTCTCTTGAAAACAGCATAGTGTTAGGTCCTGCTCCTTTATACAACATGTCAATCTAGGCCTTTCAATTGGGTCATTTAGCCCATTTACATTGAAGGTTAATATTGATATGTGCAGATTTGATCCTGTCATTATGTTGTTAGATGGTTGTTATACAGACTTGATTGTGTAGTTACTTTAGTGTCAATGGTCTCCCAACATAAGGATGTTTTTGTGGTGGCTGGTAATAGTCTTTTTTGGTTATATGTTTTTAACTCCCTTGAGGAACACCTGTAAGAGAGGTTAGGAGGTAATGAATTCCCTTAGCCTAGGGTGCAATAAAAATGGAAATCAATAGCAAGAAGATCTTTCAAAATAATAAAATCTCATGAAAATTAAAAAATCTGCCCCTGAATGACCTTTTGGGTAAACAAAATTAAGACAAAAAACAAAAAAATTGTTGAGACTAATAAGAACAAAAATACAACATATCAAAATTTGTGGGACATAGCTAAAGCAGTGTTAAGAGGAAAGATTATAGCACTAAATGCCCACATCAAAAAGTTAGAAAGTTCTCAAAGTAATAATCCAGTATCATACCTAGAGGAACTAGAAAAACAAGACTAAAACTACCCCAAAGATAGTAGGAGAAAAGAAATTACCAAAATCAGAGCTGAATTGAATGAAATGGAGACACAAAAACTATATAAAATGTCAATGAAATCAAAAGTTTGTTCAGTATAGTAGTTTCATATACTTAAAACAAAACACAAAAATGAAAATAAATAAATTCCCAGAACTGACTGGAAATGTTTCCATTTCACAGGTTGTTATGCAGGAGTTTTTCAAAGGTCATTATGTAAGCTTAGGTTAACTGGAAGGCAACAAAACTGTGACTAAAAAACTCATGGTTTGATGCAAAGATGAGTTGTTTTCAGTGAGTCTGCTGTTTTGTAACACAGATCTAAGCTCAGCCTGCGGAGTTGAAGGGATAGAGTCACTTTATGACACTGAATGGGCAAAAGCTGGAAGCATTCCCTTTGAAAATCAGCACAAGACAAGGATGCCTTCTCTCACCACTCCTATTCAACATAATATTGGAAGTTCTGGCCAGGGCAATCAGGCAAGAGAAGGAAATAAAGGGTATTCAAATAGGAAGAGAGGAAGTCACATTATCTCTGTTTGCAGATGACATGATTGTATACTTAGAAAACCCCATTGTCTCAGCCCAAAAACCCTTAAGCTGATAAGCAACTTCAGCAAAGTCTCAGAATACAAAATCAATGTGAAAATATCACAAGCATCACTATACACGAACAACAGACAGGCAGAGAGCCAAATCATGAGTGAACTCCCATTCACAATTGCTACAAAGAGAGTAAAATTCCTAGGAATACAACTTACAAGGGATGGGAAGACCTCTTCAAGGAGAACTGCAAACCACTGCTCAAGGAAATAAGAGAGGACACAAACAAATGGAAAAATATTCCATGCTCATGGATAGGAAGAATCAATATCGTCAAAATGGCCACACTGCCCAAAGTAATTTATAGATTCAATGCTATTCCCATCAAGCTATCATGTATATTGTAATTTAAAAATCAACATTTTAAAAAATATATGAGGAACCATTTGAATTCTTAATAATATTTTCAGGTGTTATGTACATTCATAAATTTCTCTTAACTTTTATGGCCTTTTAACAATAGACTATTGAAGAATTTAAATCAGAGATCTCCAAAAAGGAACAAGTTACTTCAACACCATATCAATTTTAAAATAATTACTATATTATTCTACAACTTTTTATTTGAAAAAGTATTATGACTAAAGTTTGTTCATATGATGCATGAGATAGTAATACTCCAAAAAGTAAAAATTGGTCTAAAAAACTGTTAATATTCGTGGATATTTGATGAAGTTAAAAGAATGGTCAACAAAATGAGACCCATAAAACTGGAAAGAGATTTAGCTGTTTATAGGTAATATATGATCCCCAAGACACTTTCACCATATTTGCTACTTTGACAATATCAGAAGGAAATCAAAATATGGACGACAGTGGCAAGATTATAGCTCACTGTATCCTTAAACAATTGCTAAGCTCAAGCAATCCTCCCACCTCAGCCTCCAAAGTATTAGGTTGGTGCAAAAGTAATTGAGGTTTTTGCCATTAAAAGTAATGCCAAAGTAACTGCAGTTTTACCATTAAAAGTACTTAGTTATAATGGCATGAAACCCAAACAATTTTTAAAAATAGAATCATTTTGAGGAGTTAATAACTTATGAATAGCTGATCGTGTTGTGTAATACATAATTTATCTCTAGCTGTACACAATCAAATAAGTAATATCTCTCCCTTGCAGATCCTTGTCCCATCTTCTATCTAGTTCTGTAAATATCTTCAGATTAATCTGCCCTTGAATTACACAATTTGAGAAAGTCTTATCTATTTTCTGCTGGAGTGCTGGCTAATACAACCATATAGAAATAATTTTTAAGAGTATGTTTGATATTATCTATGATATTACAGTAAACCAAAAAAATTAATATTTCCTATATAGTATATACATGTGTAAACATAATAAACTTTATAAAGTCAAAGGAACTAGAGATGACATCTTGAAACTCAATCCCTCTGCTCTATTTTTAATGCCTTCGTATAATATATTTCAAAATAATTTAGGGAAAATATAATGAATAATAATTATAAACATTTAAAAAATACATATAAGCAAGCAGTAAGAGGATAAGGCCACTTCAGTGACAGAGACATTTCTTCTCCTCCTCCCTATCCCTTCTTCTCTTTTTGTGTCTTTTACTGCTCTTTCTCTCTTCCTGCAAGCACACACACACTCATAATAACCTACTTCTCTATAACATTGCATTGTGAATATTTTTATTTAGAGAAAATCTCCTTTAAAGACAAAATTCTGTCATATAAAATTTCTGTCATTCATTTAATTAAACTCTTCAGACATTTAACTTGTTTATATGTTCTTCTTTATAAACAATACTGCAATATTCGTCCCTATGGCTGTTTGTTTGCATGCAGTCAAAATAAGTACTTTGATGTTATATTGTGAGCTAAGGGGCATGAAGCATTTTAAAACTGCCAACATGCACAGGACAAAACACCCTCAAGAAAGTAGACCTATGTTTTTTAATAACTCAAAACTATGTAGTCCCCCCCCCACCGTGATATGTTTTAAAGATAGTATTGGCATTAAATAAGGAAAAGGGAAGTTTAGCTAATTTACATTGTCAATTGTTATTTAACTGTAATTTTATATAATGTAAGAAGTAATTTCACAAGAAGTAATTCCATTTTTAAAAAGCTCTGTTACTCTTTCATTGTTTACCCTTCCTTTTCCCTCCAAAAACAAAGTCATCTTTGGTTTACAAATTGCTTAAATTATTAAAGGAAAATATTTCATATAATTGTTGTCCATACAATCTTAAGCACTTAAAACTTTACATCAAAATGTCAGCAAATTTTATTTTTTTATAATGTTTTCACTGAGAAAATGTTTTGTAGAATTTTTTTTTAGTTTTGTAGAACTTTAAAGAGTGAGTTTAATAGGAATTACACCGGATATGTAGATTGCTTTGGGCAGTATGATCATTTTTAAGTTACCAGTTATTTTGATTCATGAGCATAGGATGTTTTTCCATTTCTTTGTTTCATCTACAATTTCTTCCATCAGTACCAATGACATTTTTCACAGCATTAGGAAAAGGAATCCTAAAATTTACATGGAAACAAAAAAGCCCAAATAGCCAAAGCAATCCTAAGGAAAAACAACAATAACAACAAAGCTGAAAGCGTCACATTGTCAGACTTCAAATTACACCACAAGGCCATAGTAACCAAAACAGTATGGTATTGATATAAAAATAGACATAAAGATTAATGGAACAGAATGGAGAACACAGAAATAAATCCACATATTTATTGTCAACTGATCTTTACCATAGTTGGCAAGAACACACAATGGAGAAAGAATATCCTTATAAATAAATAGAGCTGGATAAATTGGATTGCTATGAGCAGAAGAATGAAACTGGACCCCTATTTCTCATTGTATACAAAAATCAACTCACAATGGATTAAAGACTTAAATGTAAGCCCTAAGACAATAAAAATTATATTTAAAGAAGAGCTAGGATAGCCAAGCACGGTGGCTCATACCTGTAATCCCAGCACTTTGGGAGGCTAAAGTGGGTGGATCACTTGAGCCTAGGAGTTAGAGACCAGACTGGGCAACATGGCAAAACTGCATCTCTACAAAAAATACAAAAATTAGTCAGGCGTGGTGGTGCAAGCCTATAGTCCCAGCTACTCGGGAAGCTGAGGTGGGACTATCACTTGAGCTTGAGAGGCAGGGGTTGAAGTGAGCTGAGATCACACAACTGCACTCCAGCCTGGGTGACAGAGTAAGACCCTGTGTCAAAAACAAACAAACAAGAAAACCTAGGGAAAACTCTTTTAGACATTGGTCTTCGCAAAAATTCATGACTAAGACCTCAAAAACACAGGCAACACCAACAAAAAATAGACAAATATGGCTTGATTAAACTAAAAAGCATCTGCACAGCTGAAGAAATAATCAACAGAGTCAACAGACAACCTGCAAAATAAAAGTAAATATTTGCAAATTATGCATCTGACAGGAGACTAATATCCAGAATTTATGAGGAAGTCAAATAACTCAGCAACAACAAAACCAAATAATTCCATTAAAAAGTGGGCAAAGGACGAGTAGGTATTTTCAAAAAGAAAACATACGAATGGTCAACAAGCATATGAAAAAATGTTCAACATTACTAATCATCAGAGAAAAGCAAATTAAAAACACAATATCATCTTACACCAGTCAGACTAGGTACTACTAAAAAGACAAAAAGTAACAGATGTTGATGAAGATTCAGATAAAAATTAGTCTATTTTAGTTTGTATTGGTCTGTTTTTATGCTGCAGAGTCTCTTTTCATGCTGTAAAGACATACCCGAGACTGGGTAATTTATAGAGGAAAAGAAGTTTAATGGACTCACTGTTCCACATAGTTTGGGAGGCCTCACAACCATGGTGGAAGATGAAAGGCACATCTTACATGGCAACAGATAAGAGAGACTGAGAGCCAAGTGAAAGGGAAGACCCCTTGTAACATCATCAGATCTTGTGAGACTTATCCACTACCATGAGAACAGTATGGGGGAATCTGCCCCCATGATTCAATTGTCTCCCACTGGGTCCCTCCCACAACAAATGGGAGTTATGGGGGCTAAAATTCAAGATGAGATTTGGGTAGGGATACAACCAAACCATGTCAGCACCCTTAAATGCTGTTGTTGGGAATGTAAATTAGTACAACCTCTATGAAAAACAGTATAAAGAATTTTTTCAGAAAACTAAATATGGAACTAATCCTTAAATTAGTAGATACCATTGGATCATACTGAAAGTATATATCTACTACTGGCTATATACCAATGAAAATAAATCATTATATCTAAAAGACACCTGCATTGGTATGTTTAAAAAATTGCAGCCCTATTTATCACAGCACTGTTAATCTGTGTCCATCAGTGGAAGACTAGATAAAGAAAATGTGTCATATATAAACAATGGAATGCTATTCAGCCATAAAGAGAATGAAATAATATCTTTTGTAGCAACTTGGATGAAACTGGAGGCCACTATCTTAAGTGAAACAACTCAGACATAGAAAGACAACTAATGCATGTTTTCACTTATAAGTGGGAGCCAAATAATGTGGACATATGGATATAGAGTGTGTAATGATAGACAATAAAGACCAGGAAGAGTGAGCCGGTGGGAGTTGGGTGGATGATGAGAAATTACTTAATGGAAACAATGTAGATTATTCTGGTGATAGACATCCTAAAAGCCCTGACTTCACCACTATGCATTCAACCCATGTAATAAAATTATACTTTTACACCATAAATGTATAGAAATCTTTAAAAATGTCAAAAAGTGAGTTTCAACATCTATAATCCTTCCGATGTATCAAACACAGTTCTTGTTCTTCATATCATTATTCACTTTATTTTAAAAAAATACAAAGAAGTAGATGTAATCAGTTGAGCAAAGTGAGGCTTTCATGAATTATTTTGGAAGCAATCCCTGAGCTTTGTGTTCAAGGATAATTCTATTATTGTTCTTTATACACATTACATAAGGGTGCATTTCTGTGTGTCATTATTAAACTTAATATTATTGAGATAGATTTATGGGTAGAATGATCTATCCTGATAAGTAGAAGCATATTTTGACATTAAAATGAGCCCAGATCTAAATATTGTAAATGTCCAGAATAACTGGAGTTAGAGAGATCTGTAACTGTAAGATTGCTATAACTAACGATGTTAGTTAGGAGATAAAGGCTTATAGATGTTTCGTGTAGGAGCATGTGGGAATTTGTGGATATATCTATAAACAACCTTTCTTTTATGTTTATTACTGCCTATTGACTATGTAATGATTGATTTTGTTGGTGTTCATACTTTCTTAATGTCACTAATGAAACTGCAGAGAATTACTAAATTGCAGACTTATGCTGATATCCACTTCACTTTCTCGATTGAGAAGTTAAACTGTGTTCGGTTTTGGACACTTTAAAACCTGCTGTATTTTTTAAGTGAAGACAATTAAGATGTATTTTATCTTGTCCTATTTATGCTCAAAGTTAAATCATATGGCTCTTCCCACTGGACCTATTAGTTTTATGTCTCCCAAAATATATCTTTAAATAGGTTTGTGAAAATCATACAGATAGTAAGAGTCAGAAGTGATAAGTGTACAACAGAATTACTCTAAAACCTACTTAATCACACTGCTACTTTGCCTCCTGGTTAATTATCTAATTCTTTGACTGCAAATGGTTACTTGCTTTTGACAGAGGTTAATAATATATCCATTAGAAACCATGTATAAAACTGTGTTTTAGGCCTTATCTCTAGTGGGAAAAAAAGGCGCTGCCAAATATTCTGAACACTGTGTTTAATATTTTGGCCCAATTATTCTGCTAGATGAGAAAAAGCTCGTGCACTGGCTGTTTTATTCAAGTTCTATGTGTTGGTTATGGAGAAAACTCAGAATTCTACGTTGGGTGGGACGTTTCTGTGGGGTTTACAATCTACAAGTAAAAAAGACATACAAGACAATTCCCTGGACATGTTAGTTTAAATTGTCTACTTCACCTAGTTTCAAGCAGGAATACAAGCTCATAAATCAGTAGATATCATTGGATCATACTCAAAGGTAAAATATAGTCTTAATCTTACAAAGGCTAAGATCTTTTGCCTAAGCATTTCACAGAAGATGGAAAATTTTAGGTATGATCATGTATAGGGTGATGAATCATACATAACCTCATTTTGGGCACAATTTGGGACTTGCCTGGATTTCAAAGGCATATAACTGATTTTATTTGGTTTCTACTGTCAAACATGCATTTCTTATCTTAGTAGTTTTACAACTTGATGCTTGTCTAGCAGTCAACATTTCAATTTTTCTAGTACAGAAAATAAGTAAGCAGTGGCCTGGTTCAGATACATTGTATTACTAAATCTATAAGACAGAAAACTATGATACATGTTGACTTTTTATATAAACTTTTATATTAGTAATTTCTGTTTCTTTTGATCATAAGTTACACTGTTTCAAAAAGTTAAAAAACCTTTTTGGAATTAGAAGTATAATAATGTAGAAAAGACAAACCAATCCATTTGTGCAGCATTATATAATTTAGTTAATGTCAAACTAGTCTGCATGAAGTTAGTTTTTATAAAAATACTAACAAGTTGAAACATCAGAAAAAATAGATTTCTCTCTAATAGTAAAGATTTATTATCTATGTGTGTTTTCTTTCTTATGAACTTAAAAAAATCTACAATGATGCTTATGAACTTTTTTTTTAGTCTCGCTCTGTCACCCAGGCTGGAGTGCAATGACGCAATCTCGGTTCACTGCATCCTCTGCCTCCTGGGTTCAAGCGATGCTCCTGCCTCAGCCAACCAAGTAGGTGTGATTACAGGCACACACTACCACGTCTGGCTAATATTTGTATTTTTAGTAGAGGCAGGGTTTCACCATGTTGGCCAGGCTTGTCTCAAACTTCTGACCTCTGGTGATCTGCCCCTCTCGGCCTCCCAAAGTGCTGGGACTACAGGCATGGGCCACCGCACTCGGCCATGAACATTTAAAATAAGATAAAAATTAAATATTCAGTCAAGTTAGAATAGTATAACATAGATCAGAAATATAGTTTCTTCATTTCACTCTTACAATGAATTAAGTCAAACTGGTTTATATAGAGGCTGACTTTAGAAATATCAAAATAGTGTTGCCTTTTAGTCAATGTCAAATCCTTTTGATTAATAGAAGCCTACGTTTCTACCTCATATAAATTTCTTAAATTTTAACCTATATAATAATGTGATATTACTGTCATATGTTAGACTCTTGCCTTACTAGACAGTTAACAATTTGAAATATGCAATTAGTTATTATCTTATTATTCCCAAGTATATAAAAATATTTATTCAATAAGTTGATACAATCATTTACAGAATATTTAAATGTTCAAAAACAAGGAATAATATCCACAGATGATAATATGCCCAGTGCTTAATAAATCCCTAAACCATACCTTTGATGGACATGTAGATAGATACATACATAGATACACAGCTCCTCATTTTACAAATGTTTGCCTATGCCATAAGGTTAGGTATTAATTAAGCTTATTCTTTGATCCTGTAATTGCTAAAATTTTATTAAGGTTTAAAACCTTCATTCTCTCAAAGGTTAGCATTTTTGAATGATGCAAGCTAATTATGCAAATTATGAATTTTCAGTTTGAAACTCTTTTATTCTTAGGAGTTATAACTGGAGATGCTAGAAACATGGAGTATTTAAAGGTGTATTAATCCATTTCTCAGATAAGTGATCACTTCAGTCTACAAGAATATAAATTAATAGTTCATCCATGTTAAGGATAGTTTCCTTTTATACCCTAAATTAGAAGTGAAATTGGATGTTTATAAATTAATTAAAGATTTTAAACCAAACTAACAAACTATCAAATAAAATTAGTTCTGTACTTTGCCATAAAAAATATGCCTTCACAGCAACCTGGAAAGCGAGCTTTGAATTTAAATTTCTCAGTCCCTTGGATGTCTGTGTTTGCACATGCTGACTGAGGAAGAGCTCAGACCCAGCCCCATGTCTTTGGTTCAGAGCTTGCCCCATTATATTCCCATCTCCTGCCTTGTACCTGAAGGGACTTAATGCTTGCATGTGTAAACATTCCAGCTTTTAATTTTAGGGTCCATCTAAATAGCCCTCGTAAAGAGCATCCCCTTGATCATTCCTTGGAATGTTCCCAGAAGTATATACACATCAGTGTGTTCTGCCTTAAGGAAGGCAGACTCAAAGAGGCCCACACGGGAACTGGTAACATGGCCTTGGGCCGTTTGGGCAAGACCTTCTAGGGTCTTGGATACCTGGAACATGATCCAAAAGAGGAACCTGTGAGTTTTGGGAGGTCCTGTCTTCTTGACCCTACTGTCTCCTCCCAGGGCATGGCACCTTTTTCCTTGATCTAAAGATGGTAAAGTTTAAACTACATATTAGGCATAATTGTGTTTTCTTATCCTATTTGCTGGCATGGCCCAAATTTCCTAGCTAGTATGGGTAAGCGGTTGGACACATGGTTCATGATAATTATAATAATATTTTAGTAACTAATTCTTCTTCTATAAACATCAACTTATGTATTTTGGGGGACTCCTTATTCTGCCTTTTAACCATTACTTTATAGTGGGGACTGCTCTTTTTACCACATGTGTAAGGATGAACACATAACTCATCCTATCATAGGATTATTTGAGCTAAAGCTAGGTAAATAGATTAGGTCCCATTGTAGTAGAGAAATGTGAAGAGAGAAGCTATCTGGAAGCCATTATTTCCAACCATATGGACAAAATCTAAGAAAATATGCCAATATGCAGAAGAGAGTAGGACTCACACATGTTAGGACTGAGCAAAGCCACAATTTAGTGCTTTTCTCCAAGGCATAAGGACTTTAAAACGTAATCTCATTGAGTTTTTCGGGTCCCTAAATCATACGGAAATTATCAGAACAGTATAGGAACTGAAGAAATAGCCATCAGCCTATTGAAAAAGCTGTCTCTCTTCACTTTAAATGGGATATCATTTATTTTCCACCAGTTTGAGAGCAGCTCGGTTCTTAATAGTGTGACAGATTTTTAATCCCTAACCTGTGAGTGCTGAGGATCCTTGCGAGTGTGTGAGGCCATATGGTGCTTTTCTGCAGTCATATGGAAAACCAGCTGGGCCACCTAAAGATTTATGATCAATTATCTATGCTCAAAGGGCATAAACCCATTGAACAATGGCTGTTTCTGGGTTGTTACGTAAGGGGGAACACTCAGCTATTGTGGAGTCCCTTTGTCAATAGAAAAAGTTATTAACTCAAATTACAAAAGTTTATGCTTAAAATAGACTATAGCTTATAATAAAATTAATGAATGTTTTGAAAGTTTTGGTCTTCCTATATTAAACATCCACAAACAAAAACACACACACAACACACAGTCAAACCCACATACACAAAAACTATTAAAATTTATTGAATGATTTAAATACTGCTCTAGCACTTATATATAAAAATCATATCATTTAAACTTGTTTTCCTTTTATATTTTCATGATCATTTTATTATAAATGGGACAAGCTGGGAAAACATTTCATGACTCTTCTAATTCATGTCTTGTTATTATCCAGTCCTCCATTGTTGTCTCTAATTTGGTAGCTGACTGCTTTGGGGAAAATATTATAATCTCTCTGTGTTGTCCTTAATGTAAAGATAGTTTTGTTTATTAATAATTTGTGTGTGTTTATTGTGACTATTGGCAAATATACATGATTAATAATATCCCCATAGTTCTAGGAATAATTTGAGAAATAATCCCTATAAGCTATTTGTACTAGTTTGAGTAAAATTCTCATTTATTGGGTATTCGTTTAATAATATTCTTCCTTTATAAAGGAACAATTGTTCCTTTATAAAAATAATTGAGTATAATGACTCCCAATTCTGCTGAAAAAGGTGCACATAGAATGATGGAAAGACTTAAAATGGGACTAAGACTGAATTGGAAATTAAGCCATTAATCTTCCCATTTTCTAATTTTTTAAGGGTGAAATTCTGGGGTTAAAAAAATCAATTTTTATCTGTTACATTGCTTCAAATGTCACATTTGAATCATTTACTTCTAAAGCTTTGATAAATTAGAATAAACTCTGAACTATAATACTTTCATGTGTCTAATATTTTGTATCATGGATTTGTGATATGCAGTCAATTACATTTATGATCATGCTAATATACTATGTTAAACCCTAGCTGATTTTTATACTGTAAATATAGCTTTGCTTATTTTTTATTTTCATAATGAATCTCTACAGTTATCCTAAATTATGATTCATTGACAAAGGTCAACTGAATTACAATATAGATGATTTTTTTTGACTAAATTTAAAGCAATCACGAATTATTTATGCCCTGCGAACCTCAACAAAAAAAATGAATCAGATTACCACTCTTACAAAGTTAATTTAGTTTATATATGCATATCTCAATACCATTATAGACAGAGAAGATGAATATCTATTTTATAAGTAATTTAAAATCTATTTACTATCATAACTAGAATCAATGAAGTTTTAATTGTGATAGCATATCTTTTCAATTAATAGACTTTTTTAGTAATATAATGCCAGTAATCAAATATAAATTTATATTTCGTCTGTACTCACATTCACATATAACTTTCTGTTTGAGATATAATTAATATTAAAAAATTATTATTCAATTACAGCCAAAACCAATATTTTCTTTACTAAATTGGTTTATAAAATTATTAAATTTCATGCAACAATCCTTATTTGCTTTCCATAAATAGTAAAAAGGCTGAATGCAAAGAAATTTTTAAAATATATACACAGATACTAAACATCACTAATATTAATAGGTTATCAAATTTATGAAAGTATTTGGAAATTCAATGAGCTCTTTCTCTTAATAATTACTTTACATTTTTAAAGAGTTTTCCAATGTCTCTCATTTTCACATAAGGCAAACACGTTTTTTCTAAAATTTGCCTCAGGCATGGGTTTGACCCAGAAAAATATTAAGTATATTACATTTTCTTCCACTGTGGTATGATTTATTATTTACTTATTATTTATGGATTTTTATATTGGGGGAGATTGTTGAATTGGGGAGAGAAGAAAAATGTGAAAGGGTGAATACCAGATAAATATTGATTGAACGATATATCTGTTAGGACATGTATGCTCTTTAACAAAGCCCAGGGCTTCCCTCGGTGCATCTGTTATTAAACAAAACAAAACAAAACAAAAAACCCTCCTTACCTGAGGAAAATCTATACTATTTTGAATTATAATGGCAGAGTTATTCTCTCAGAAAATATATGCTCAATATGACAAAATAAATTTAGTGAGTAAATAGTAAAGTTGTCTTCTACACTAAATTTATCATAATATACACATATGCATGCAGTAATATCAAATGCAAATGGGATTCATGAACACTGATTAAGGTGTGTAAAATATTTTGAAATATTCATGCTATAAAATTAATTATTAACTGCGTTATTTAATGAGAATACACAACTAGTATTTTCCTTTAGATTTTCAAAGTACTAAAACTCTGTCTATGCAGGTAAGCTTTAATTTGAAAAAGCTTCAGTGTTTATATTAACTGCTGTTCACTTCTCTGCCTTTATTGCCACTGCCAAATTGGTAGAACAAGTTAAAAAATTCAGACTTTGGGGTATAGAAATGTTATAAAAGTAACTTTTAAAACTGTAATAACTAAGTATGCACATTTTTTAAACTACAAAATATGATTACAGAAGATGAAAATGATATTTGAAGTTCATGTCCATTTATACTCCTTCAGTAAAATTAGACATAATTAGCTCCCTATAGTCATTAAAAAATATGAGAGGTGATTTAATTGTTTGGGGGGCTCCCAATCTGACGGTTATCGCAGAATTGCAGCTCAGACAAAGCATATTTATCATGTATCATAACAAGTGAACCTATAAAATCTATAGAGTGAAATGATATAAATCACCAGGCAGTAAATACTCACTGAACCTCTGGAATTTTAGAATTCCCACTTCTACATTGAAGCAATATGGACTCTATAAGAATGGTAGGAGAAAATATTTAATGATCTAGAATACAAATGACAAACTGGTGGATTATGGGAGTACATATTCACTGCACTCGTGGGATTTTGAAAATTCTCGTTTCTTTAATGAAGAAAATGAACTCTTTATGTGTCCAAAATATACATATAAGGATGATCTATGTTAGTGGTTGGACACCAGTGGCTTGAGGGATTTGGTATAATAATGTAATAAGTTTGCCCTGAATTGATTGAGTGGGCAGCATCAATTCTAAACTTAATTTAGTAACCAGCGTTTAAAAATCCAGTTTTTCTGTAAGAATCCATTTTCTAACTTATATTATAAGTAAGAGAATCTGATAGCATGGGTATCTCATTAACACACAGTGACAATCTATTAAGTTTGAGGGACAGCTGCGTCTTAAACAGGGTGCCCATTTTTTCCTTTTTCATAATTCAGACCCCTTCTTCTCTGAGTCATAAAGATTAGGTTTCATATGGAACTGCCTGAGAGCCTCCTTCACCATCTTCCTACTCAACTTCATCTCCATCCTGTTTCTCTCTTCTGTATTCATGGCAATTACCACTAATAGACATTTCTTCTTTGTTTAGATCACTCAAATTTTGGCTGTCAGGTTCTCCAGGACCTAGAATAAAGTCTGTTGAATAGAAGAGTCTAAATAATTTTACTAAATGAATTTCATGTGTCTAAGTGTAGGTTGTCATTTATTTGTATACTGTTTCTGTTGCTTTGCTCACACAGGAAATAGAAAATTTTTCTTACGGTTAAAATTATATCAAAAGTAAGAAATACAAGATTAACCAAGATCATGATAAGTTTTATATATTCAGGTTGCTTCACGTTTTATGATCTTCCTTTTTGAGGTTTTTAAAAGATTATTTCTTCAGAAAGTGAACAATTGTACCACTATCATTAATGGTCTCTGTTTCTTGGTGATTTGTAAAATTTGTTTATTATACATTATTCTTTAAAAATATCTGTTTAATTGATTATCATACTCTTGAAACAATGCTATTTTAAAATCATTATAGATTTATCATACATTGCTCACATTTGCCACTTTTGTTTTTTTTTTAAGACACAGTTTCACTCTGTCACCCAGGCTAGAGTGCAGTGGCATGATCTTGGCTCATTGCAACCTCTGCCTCCCAGGCTCAAGTGATCCTCCTGCTTTAGCGTTTCGTGTAGCTGGGATTACAGGCATGCGCCACCATGCCCGGCTAATTTTTGTATCATTAGTAGAGGCTGGATTTCACCATGTTGGCAAGGCTGGTCTTGAACCCCTGACCTCAAATGATCTGTCTGCCTCAACATTTAATACTTTCATCTAGAATTTTTTTTATATTACTACCTTTTCATCTTGTTAATTTTTTTCTAAGTGAGTGCAACAATGATTGCCAGAATTGTGAAACATTTACTCATTTATTGGAAACAACTCATTCTATTTATGTGATATTATAGTATAGTCATGAATGATGTTATCGTGTTTAACTGGGTGAAGAATATACAGGATATCGCTATTATTTCTTACAAGTGCATGTAAATCTACAATAATTTCCATATTAAAATATTAAAAATAAATCTAATTCCTGGAAGAATCTTCTGTATAAATTCAGAAATTCTTGTTAAAAGACTAAATTTATAAGTAAATTGATAATTTCTATTCTGTTTATTCATTAAAATAACTCTAAATCTAAAACAAATTATATCAAATGCTATATTGATTGGATGACAAGAATAATATGCGTAGCCATTGTTTCAATAAAATCTCACTCTCCTGGCTTCTATAGATTCATCTGCCAGAACACAAAAGGAGGCTCTTGTAGTTAGTGCACAAGGTCCAGCAAGGCCTCCTTCTTTTCCCTCAACTTTTCCTGTTTCACTAGTATCATCCGTTTAGAAAACAAATCTCTAAAAACGTATTTACAATGAGAACTGATAAACCATCTCCAAACAAGATTAAAACAGAATTAATCTTGTTATAACCTGCATCCCTTTTCACTTATGCTACAATTAGATGCTAAGACTCAACAGCCTATCTCCCATCTTCTACTCTTTCACAATCAAGCACCCCTGTGTGACCTCACTAACTCTTTCACTATCATCTTGAGAACACTTCACTAATTATCAGAAAAATTCCCTATAAAAATAATTTTCTTTCTAAGTATTACCTCCATTTTTTTTTTCCACCCAAAGCAGGTTAATAAAAATGGCTCCACTGGTCAGAGATTAAGATGCATAAATTGCAACTCTATCAGGTATGTATGTGTGAGTGAGTGTGTGTGAGGGTGGGAGGGGTCATTCTTTCCCAAACTCTATTACCATAAGCCTAGAATACAGTATACAACCTCAAGCCTTCTCAAATACCTCTTGTGTAAATATATTCTCTGTGTCTCTTAAAATCTTCAAAACTATGGAGTTGAGAAGAGAGAATCATACGCTTATACATTTTTTTAACTTTAACTTATCTGAATAAAATGCAGTCATGAAATTCCAATCAACACCACAAGTCACAACTTTACATTTTTGCATTTCTGCATTACCATACTTAAACAGAATACATCAAATTCATACCTTCTTTTAATGTCCTTCAAAAATGTTACAGTGCATAAAAACAAGGGAGGTGAACTTGATTTTTTTACATGTAAACTTTATAAATAATCATTATAATCATCTGTTAAAACGACATTGAAAAAGAAAATCCTGTTCAATACTTCGTAAGTAAGAATTCACTTCATATGCTTTGTAAAATTTGTAAAAAGGTCATATTTAATTTAATTCTATTATTTTACAAATTAAAAATTGTCTAAAATTGACACGGAACTAGAAATTGTAAGGTATTTATTTCAGTATTTTGTTTTAAAAGTTGCCATTGTCAAGTGTTTTTGAAAATGTCATAAAATCTTGCCAATGCACCTAATAAACTACACTGCAGGGTATGTATTTCTGTAAGCCATCTGGAAAGCAGTCAATGCCCTAAAGCACAAGAACCGATAGCCCCTTTATTTTCATCCTTGCTAGTTGTAGTTCTTTAAACCGTTGTACAGCTTCTAAATTAGATATGTCAATGTTCACATGAGAATTAGAGATTACAAAAAGATAGCCATATTGAAACCTCAAGAACCTAATATTCAACAAAATTTCTCACACTGCATATTGCATATTGTTTTGTGCTGTAATTTATGCGAAGATTAAAACAAAACAACATGAAATAAATTGAAACTTGTATATTTTAATAGAATATTTACCTGCAGTATTCTACATACCTAAAGGCATACCTTGGAGATATTGTGGCTTCGGTTCCAGACCCCTGATATAAAGGAAGTCACATATATTTTTTGGTTTTCCAGTTTACATCACACTGTAGTCTACTAAATGTGCAATAGCATAATGTCTACAAAAATTATGTACATACCTTAATTAAAAAATACTTCATTCCTAAAAAATGTTAACACTTATCTGAGCCTTTCGCAAGGGGTCCTCTTTTTGTTAGTGGAAGGTCTTGCCTCAATCTTAGTGGCTGGTGACTGTGGTGTTTGCTGAATGTTGGAATTGCTGCAGCGATTTCTTAAACTAAGATGACAATGAAGTTTGCCACATTGATCGACTTGCCCTTCTGTGAAAAATTTTCTGCAGCATTGATATTGTTTGGCTGTGTCCCCACCCAAACTGCATCGTGAATTGTAGCTCCCATAATGACCACGTGTCCTGGGAGGGACCCAGTGGGAGATAATTGAATCATGGGGGCAGTTGCCCCATACTGTTTTCATGGGAGGGTACAAGTCTAAAAAGATCTGATTGTTTTATAAGGGATTCCCTTTTTCCTTGGTTCTCATTTCTGTGTTGCCTGCTGCCATGTAAGATGTGCCTTTTGCCTTCTGCCATGATTGTGAGGCCTCCCCAGCCACATGAAACTGTGACTCTATTAAACCTCTTTTTCTTTATAAATTGCCCAGTCTCAGGTATGTCTTTATTAGCAGCATGAAAATGGACTAATACAAGCATGCAATGTTGTTTGATAACACTGTATCCATAGTAGAACTTCTGTCAAAAATTGGAGTCAATCCTTTTAAACCCTGCCACTGCTTTATCAACATTTATTTGATGTTCTAAATCCTTTGTTGTCATTTCAACAATGTTCATCAGAATTCAATCCACCTCAAGAAACTACTTTCTTTGTTTAACCATAAGAAGCAACTCCTTATCTGTTACAATTTTATCATGAGGTTGCAGTAAATCAATCCCATCTCCACTTTTACTTCTGGTTCTCTAGCTATTTTCACCATATCTGCAATTATTTGCTCCATTGAAGTCTTAAATCCCTCAAAATCATCCATGAGGGTTGGAGTGAACTTCTTCAAAACTCCTGTTAATGTTGATATTTTGACCTCCCATGAATCATTAGTGTTCTTAATGACATCTAGAATGGTGAATCCTTTCCAGAAGGTTTTTGTGGAGCAGTCAGAATATACATATTTATCAACTGATTTGGTCATCTTATATGGGGGTGTTTTATTGGGTACCAAAACAATAGTAACATCAAACATGACTGATAATAGAGCATCTTAACAAATAGAATAATAATAAAGTTTAAAATATTGGTAGAATCACTGAAATGTGACACAAAGACGCAAAGTGAGCACATATTGTTGGAAAAATGGCACTAATAAATTTGCTCAATGCAGGTTTACCATAAACCTTCAATGTGTAAGAAATATAATATCTGCAAAGCATGATAAATTGAAATACAATAAAATTATGTGTGCCTATACAAAATCTATGTTGTTAGATGGTTTAAGTTTTTTTTTTTTGCATTTTTCTTTGTTATTATTTGACTAAAATCTGTCTTCCCAATAACCAGTATTGGTTTTAATTCTCCTCTTTATAGAAACACATCCCCCTTACATTAACCCTTTTTCAGAAAATCTAAAGAGTGTCATATCTTAAGTTTGTTTACTTCATTTTCTCAAAAATTTCTCATGTTGAGCAGTTCCTAATATCTTTAGTGTTGATCTCAATCATCCCTATGTAGTTCAGCTTATCAGTGTCTCCTATAAAAGTGGTGCTTTAAATTGACTAAAATGGTGCCCATGCAGTCAGACCAACATAGCAAGTATTAAACATTTTTACATTTTTATTAGGAACCTTACTGTTAACTTTATTTAGGATTTCAGTGTCTTGTTTCCATTAAATTTTCTAGTATTTCAATGACTTTCTCTTCCTAGGTTTTTCAGTAAAATTAATTACCCCATCCTCATGTATTCACCTCTGAATTATTTTTTGGAAACTGTACATTCCTGTCTCTACTGAGAGCATTTTAAATTAATTATCTACCTATTTGACGGTGTCTCTTATAAGACCTTGGGTCTTTGAGTACAAGGACAATCACGTTTGTCTTGATATGGCTGGTGTTTAATGAAAGAACAGATTGGCAAATTACTGGATGATAGTTCAAATTTTAAAAGTTCAAGACCTAGCCATTTTACTTCTACATCCATATGCTTTGTAATAAAATTCCTAGTCATAAAACTCTCTTCAACAATTTATTAAAAATGATTAACCATAAGGTGAAAGGTAGCTACATTATACTTCTATAATACATAAAAAAAGAACATTTTGTTCTTTTGTGTGAGACACAAAATTATTTCAAATATTATTAATATAATGCTATAGTGCTATGCATATTACTATAAATAACATAGGCATATTCAAAAATTCATATTTTAATATCTCATTTATAGTGCTACATGAAATAGAAATTACAAAGAACACTTTTTCCAGATCAGATTTTAAGTTACTACGACAAAATAGCTTTTAAGATATGTATATGTCTCAATTTCCAGAGCAAAATAACAAACTATTAAAGCAGAAAACTTCCCATCTGTAAATGTATCTAAATAAATAATAATTGTATTAATAAGCTAGAGATCCTAGGTGTTTTTTTTTTAATTGCATCATGGCATTTACAGATGGGAGAAAAGTTGAATTTTTAAGAGCCATCTGTTGATGAAAATCCCTAATTTGCTATTGGTTGGCACTTTTTCATGATAAATTCTTTCAATTTTTATCTATTTTTAGCAAAATAATTTGATAAAATTCTGCCCATGTAAGATGCTTTCAAATGATAATTTTAAAAAAAGGAAACTTTATCTTCAGTAATATTAGTGCTGGAACATGTTTTGATGACAGATTTCCACCTAAAATTATTTCTTTTTAGTATGGAAATTATCATTTTATTTTTTTCCACACTGAGACTGAGTACATAAGGCCAAAGTAACTACCTAATTCAATCAATTTGATAAACTCAAAAAATTTTAATTGAGTTTTTGAAAAACTCAATATATAACTTTGTCTTAGAATAAACAAAATAACAAGAACAAAAACTAAGCTGATTTAACCAAAGTTTGCATTTTCATAAATATGCAACATTAGTCTCTAAATTTCAAGGGCATTTAGCCTCCAGATACTCGAGTTTTATTTATAAGATTTCAAATTCTTTAATGACCTTAAGAATACCATCTCAAAATTAAACAATTGAGTTTCCACATTATTTTTAGACTGCTAATGCTTTTTTCTCATTTTATCCTCCTGAATTTGCTGTCTTTTTTTGGTATAATGAAAAGTCAAGTGAAACTGGCATAAAAAAGTCTTTGGAAGGCATGTCCAAATAGGTTTCCTAAGTGCTGATTTTAGGCACTGAAAATTCATTGGACCCTTGAAATACCTTCTTTGATCCGTGTAAGAGACTTACTGACTTAGAGATAAGTCTCTTTCAGTACACCCTTCTGTTCCTTTATCCCTAATTTGTTTCTGAAACTCAACATTTATAAAGAAAATTAAGATATAGAGATCACTAGGATTTATACCTTCAGAACGCTGAGACAGTAGCACTCTGAATAAAATTTTTATGAGACATGACTTTAAATATTAACCATGCAAACACAAGCTAGTATTCCAGTTCTATATTGAGGTAGCAACTCATCCATTGATTTCTACTCGAGAAGCAGATTTTGTAAAATTTTAAATACTTGCTAAATAATTAAGTAAGCCTTTATTAATTCAAAATATTAGAAGTGATAAAATCCTTTTCTTACTCTCATATAGTCCAGAGCTTCACACCAGTGTATTCTTTTCTAATTTACAAAAAGAAACCATTTTCTTCATATCATTTTAAAAGGGGGAGCAGTTTCCTTTGCACCTCATACTTTATTCCCATTTTGTACCTCCTCAGTGAAGACTTATCTGAACACTTCAGCCATACACATTTTCTCCCACAACTTAACTCATTTCATGTTAATAATCTGCATGTTTTTTGAATCAGAGATCCCCCGATCTTATGCAACAATGAATCTATGAAGTTTTTACAGGTTTTGCCATCCCCCTTCCCTTCCACTAAGCAACTGGAAGTCCTCAGAACCATAGGCCATGTAGTCAATTTCTTCACATTTGTTACAGCACCAGCACTGAATAACGCACAAAACAAGTGACTTAAAAATACTTTCTGAATTAACTTATGGTTTTGATGAGTGTTTATTGAAACTAATTTTATGTCAGATGAACAAGTATGTGGGGCAAACAGCGTTTAGTCTCTAATAGGGATTGGCATAAGTGGTCATAACTCTGGCAAACATCATGCTGCCAGTCTAAAAGAAAACAGCTGGCTAACAACCATCAGATTAAAATTTTCAGTTTTTTTTCTCCAAGGGTAAACTTAGGGTGAATTAAAGCTCTGAAGTCTACTAAAACATGTGAATTATACTTTTTTCTCCCGTCAACTAAATAGGCATGGTTTTATAAGCACAGTTTAATCCAAAAAGCAGATGTAGTTTTTCCTTACGATACAAAATAGAGCCAACTGGCATGCATAGTAGTTTTCTCATGCCATTATTGGAAGGGGCAGGTTGAAAGAACTAAGAATTATAATTTCAGGACATGGCAGTATATGCAAAGAACAAAGTTCCAATTCTTTAGAGGAAATAGAAAAAAAATGGAGGAAGAAAAAAGATGAACTTTTATGGAAAAAAGTAGTGGCATAAAAAATGATGTCAATCAGAAATTACATTACAAAATAAGCAAGTGCAATACTAAAAACAAGTATTATAAGTCCCCAGATAGTCTTTAAGCATGTATGTATTTTATGTTTTTTATAGATACATTTCAATTCAACAAATTAGATATTTGCGATCATTTGATTAGCCTCCCTGCAAATAGCTAAGTGCCTTCCTCAATGCACCCAAGAGATACCACATTTTCTGGTGTAATGGCCTGTGAGGCTATACTTGAATCTGTATAATTTTCTAGATCGAACTATTGATTTTAGCTTTCACATGAGAAAGATGATTTAATATTTTCTGTACCCTTATCACATAAATGAGTGCTTGCTGCTCCATAAGTATTTTTTGGCATGCTTATATACGGAATTGTAATAATCAGATGGGTCGACTATATAGTTTTATAGTCAGAAGATAGTTATTCTGAATCCAGTGCTGACACCTGTCAGCTGTATGATGTGGTCAAAGTGGCATCAATTTTAGACTCTTTAATTTTTTAGTTTTTGTAATATTTAAATTAAATTTACATAAAGCACTCCATTCTATACCTGGTGCATATTAGATTAATAAATAGAATCTATGTTATTGATAATAAAAAAGGACATTACAGAATCTGATCTCATATTGAAGTAGGAAACATGTAAAATGTCAGCTCTCTTCTGAGTCACATAAAAAAGAGTTTAAAGTCCTGGTAAGCTGAACATTTAAATTTTATTTTGCTTTTCAAGTCCACAGTCTCTAAACAAAACCACAATGTGGAAAGCCAGCAGAGTCCTTAATAGGGGTTTTTAAATTTTAATTAGTGAAAAGAGTGAGACACTTCCTTAGAAAGTTTTAATTATCAATTCTAATTATCAGCCTTACATACTTTTGATTCAGATCACTATCTAGATCTAATCCAGAACAAGTCATTCAGTTTAGGTGGTCAAAGCACTAGTAAGGAAAATTAGAACTTGAGTATGTATTTAAGAACTCGTGGCTACAAGCAATAGACTGGGAATGAACTGAAATGTTTCATAACTACTTCTATCCTATGTATTCCATTCTGCATCAGGATTTCCATAGTGTTTAACAAGAAACATGGGGCATTTTTGGTTTTAATTTGGATTTCATTATGTAGCTAAATCTAGTATGGAATGCATAATTACATTTCAGAGTAGAAGCCAGGAAACCAATGCTCTTTGTATCTTCTAAGATGTACAGTGTACTGGGAAAAGGAAGCCAAAATATGGGAATCTTAAGTATGCACTGCAGGCTCTTAAAAGGCTCAGTAACAACAATGACAACAATTAAAAAACAACTAAACTGTTGAGTGTTTACCATATATATTACAATCACATTTCTGGGTTATTTTCTATTAACTCATCTTTAATCACAAGAGCTTTATACATTAAGTACTCTTATTATCCAAATTATACATATTATACAAAGTTTACATATAGGTAAACTGAGGACTGGAGACGTTAAATAATTTCCCAAAGAGTAACACTTGGTAAGTAAGTATGTCTGAAAGGATTTTACAAGTGTGAATACGTATTTTGAGACTGGGGTAGATAACTTGTCTAATCTCTCTGGAGAGAAATGCTCTACTCCTGCCAGAATTAATTATGTGTTTATTTATGTTTGACAGTATTTCAGAGGTCACACTATGCTTTAATAGTTAATATCTAATAATCCTAGATTATTTGCTTAATTTTAGATTTTGATTGCTATTTGTACCACATGGTATATCAGAAAAAACACAAAATATTTTAATCTTCTCTTAATTATCTAACTTTGAGAGAGGAGACTTGGGGGCTTCATGTAGTCTCTCACTCAGGAAATGCGTATTGCTTAAGAGAAATGTAGCACAGCATGTGGCTCATGTCATCTGATGGACAGGGCACCTCCCAGAGACTGCCTACTGAGGTCTGATTAAGGTCTCTTATGTGGCTGCATCTTGACCTAGGTCACTGCTTATTTCCACAAGGAAGGATCAGATCACTTCTCATTACCAGAAATGTTCTGGTATCCACATTTCTCATAATCTATACAGTTTTTCACAGCAAGCACTGAGAGGAAGACATTATTCTATCTCTACAATTCATATTTTCTGTCCCATGATAAATTTATTCCCATAATTATTGGCATTGGGAAGGTTAACTCTCTTCTGAGGAAATCCCAAATTTGTAGGGATATAGTCTACTTAGAAGGATATGGTCTGCTCAGTCCCTTAAAAGAAGAATCACATGGCTCTCACACATGGACCTCTTTTCACAATATTGCTTTGAAATGAATAAAATAAAATACATAGAATTATAAGGAAACCCAATTATATTGAAATAGATGGGCTTTCAAGTTTATACTTTAAATAAACAAATACAGTGGTGGCTGTAACTAAAACCATGATTTCAAAGGAGTGACAAGGTAGATAGCATTTCAAGATTTCTACAGCATTTTTAAGATAATAAGAAAGATCAAAGAAATATCTATTGGTGACAGAGTCATAAGTACTGCTAATAGTTTTGACGTTAGTGAATATATAGATAAAATGTTTTCCTGTAAAAGTTCAACAGGATTCTAGAATTTTTATCTGCAAACTCTTTGAGGATGCTTATGACCTAGATTATGACCTAGAACTCTAATCTGGAGGCAAATAAAAGAACTGAGGAACTTACAGAATAAGGGACCTAAGAGGAATTAACAATAAGAAGCAAAAAGTTTTTAAGAAAAAGAAAGTCTGTTTCAAATAATTTGAACAAGGTAAATGAACTGAGTTTCTCAAAACCCCAAGGAATATTACTATTCACACATAAGTGTATTTTATTTCATTTCATTTCTTATTTTATTTTATATTTTATTTTAGTGACCAAGTTTTCACTCTTGTCGTGCAGACTGGAGTGCAATGGTGCAATCTCGACTCACTGCACCTCCGCTTCCTGGGTTCCAGTGATTTTCCTGCCTCAGCTTCCCGAGTAGCGGGGACTACAGGGGCCTGCCACCATGTCTAGCTAGTTTTTGTATTTTTAGCAGAGACGAAGTTTTGACATGTTGGCCAGCTGCTCTCAAACCCCTAACCTCAGGTGATCCACCCATCTCAGCTTCCCAGCATGTTGGGATTACAGGGGTGAGCCACTGCGCCCGGCCTCATAAATGTATTTTAGAAGAAATAAAAATCAAGAAAAATGGCCGTGCGCGGTGGCTCACGCCTGTAATCCCAGCACTTTGGGAGGCTGAGGCGGGTGGATCACAAGGTCAGGTTCTAGATCGAGACCATCCTGGCTAACACGGTGGAACCCCGTCTCTACTAAAAAAAATACAAAATATTAGCCAGGTGTGGTGGCAGGCGCCTGTAGTCCCAGCTACGTGGGAGGTTGAGGCAGGAGAATGGCGTGAACCCGGGAGGCGGAGCTTGCAGTGAGCCGAGATCGCGCCACTGCACTCCCGCCTGGGTGACGGAGTGAGACCCTGTCTCAAAAAAAAATAAATAAATAAAAATAAATAAATAAATAAATAAAGGAAAATTAGATCTGGTTTGTTATGGAGTAAAGAGAAAAGACTTATGCACTTGCAACTTAAACTCTATTGGAAGAAGAAACTCAAATCCAAAGGGTAAATAGTCAAAAATCTTGAAGAATAAAAAACTTTATCCATGCAAAACACTGATATTGAAATATATGATCCCAAACAAAGGAGAAGTGGAGGTAATCATTTTTGTAACTCGAAATACAGAGCAAACATAACTGATATCTGGGTAACATATACAATGTGGTGATGAACATCTTTGTATAAAGCCTTGCGTATATCTGTGAATAACTTCCTGGGATGGAAGTCTAAAAGGAAAATTTGGGGTTCAAAGAATATACAGGACAGAATGGTAAGTAGCATCATCATTACAAATCTCCCTGTTGTTAAAGAGATGAAGATACCTACCAAATATTTGCCTGCAAGTAGGCCTTATCACTAATCCCCCTGTTTGCCAGTGGGCCAGCTTTACCTGTTTTATCCCCAAACCAGTCATGTTTACTAGCTTGGCCATTTCACCTGTTTTTAAAGAGGTAAAACTTATCTGGGACTAAAAGTGAAAATCAGCTCATACTGGAAAAAAAAAGTAACCTCACTCTTAACCAGGCTATGAGAACAGACATATAAAGCCAAGCTTCAAAGTTAACAGGAGACATACTTTCTCCCAAAGTCATGCAGCAGCTATAAAACGACATGACTACCTATTTCAGTAACTACTGTTTTCTTACCAATGATGTTCCAAATCCACTTTGCCACACCCATCTGTTACTGGGGATACTCAGTTGCTAAACTACTCTCGCCTCATGGCAGCAACCAAACCCTACTTAATTCCTCTTTCTCCTAATCTCATCACAGAAACAGCTAATCTATGCTTCTCTTAGTTCCTTCCTCAGAACCCCTCGGTTGGAAACTGAGAAAACCCAAGCCTTACAAAAATACTTTTCCCCTTCTTCTTGTTGAGTGGCATTCCATGGTTTACCTGGAGTGGCTTTTTTACATTGCCTAGTCATTAAACTGATTTTTTTTAGACTACAGGCTTTTGCCTGTGATTTTGTCCAAAGCACATTCATGCTTCCCCACTAACTCAAACTACTATTACTAATGAATAGTAAGTACTAAGCTAGGTAGCTCCCTGTACTACGTACCTAAGTAGCCTCCTCTCTCCATTCCATCACCGTTTCACCCATTTTTCATTCTTCACTACTGACCACTTGCTTCTACTTACCTCTGGCATTCATGACAACATCGGATTATTGAAAGGCTTCTTGGCAAAGCCATTGTTTTTACTCTGTGATATTCTGAGGCTCCTTGGTCTTTTCTGCTGTCAGCCACTTTGAATTAACTACTCAACCTCTAATCTTCAATATGTCTCAAGCACATGAAAATATGCCAAAAAGTAAAGTCTCAATTTTCTACATGGTGTTGATTCATTCTCTCCCATTTTAGTTCCAGTCTATACAGTTGGTCAAGCTAAAAACCTGGAATCACAAATTAAACACTCAATGCTTTCCTATACCTCACTCTCCCTTTACTAACTCCAATTTATCAGAAAATGCTGCTGATTCTACTTAAAAAAGATACAATTTGAAGTACCCTCTGTACCCTTCTTCACTACCATTGACCTTGTCGAAACTACCATAATTTCTCACCTGATCTTCCCCAAAAGGTCCGCAATAATACTTTCAATTTGATTATTTATGAACATATTTTATTTATATAATTTTATATTTTTATAACTTTTTATAATTGTCAAAATTATAAACCATTTATCTTTATGTTTCAATGAGAGTCTCTGTGCTAGATACTTTGATAGACACTGAAGATACATAAATAATTATGCATCTTCCTTGTCCAGAGAGTAGTGGAGAAACAGACAAGAAGATCAAGGATCAGAGCAAAGGAAGACAATGAAAATAACTGAAGAAAGTGTGAAAATACATAAAAAAATATAATATAGATAGTCATAAGGATATTTCCCATTAGGCCACAGAACTCTCACTTGCTTGAGCCTGGATTTTAAGGCCCTGAGAGAGGACTCTAGGAATGCGTTTGCATGGTCATATGTTTTATTCAGAATGTGCAGAAGTAAGGTATTTTAACCACACTTTTAAAGACCACTGTCATTTTCCGCTTAGACCTCCCTCAGACACACATCCTTTCATCTAAGGTAGTATTGCAGTGGCCACAGACATTTTTGGGGATCTGGTAAAAGGAAGTTGAGCTGGAAATACATTTAGTTTTGGTTTAGTGGGATGTATTTTTGTGGTTCACAGTCATTTCAGTGTACAGTTATATTCTTGCAAGCCAGCATGCAACAGCAGTGACTGCAAAGAATGTTCCTCACCTTCACTGTGCCAACTCACCCATAGTCTCAACAAGAAAGACAGGACCAGAGGTTGTATCACATATGTCCTGAAATCTATCAAGTTAAATTTAAAAGAAACTTAAATGCTTTTCCAAATTTCATACGAATCACAAAACTTTGTACGTCACTACCAATTTCAAATTGTGCAGTAGGGAACTTTTCAAAATATCAGTAATAATAATTGCTGATTATTCTTAATTCCTTTTTCTATTCTTATTAGAGAAACTTGTATTATCAGATTACTGTCCTATGAAGAAGCAACCAAAGAGACTGAAGCCCATTTTTTTTAAAGTATCACCAAGTTCCATAGGGCAGTTAATAATATTATTTTATTATTTTTACAGATATTGTGATATTTATGGGATTTGATACACTGTAAATTTTTGTTTTCATTTCAAGCAATTATGATTGTACCAAAAATGGCAAGTAATGGGGGAGAAAGCAGGGAATCCAAGGTGTCATTTCAAGAATGTTCCTTAGATACTTATTACTGAAAAGAGAGGTTCCCCACTAGGAAGCACCTAGTGGGGAACAAGGATAGGAGAGGAATTTGAGGGAGTGTCTTACTTGATGGTCTACGATTTTGAGAGAAATAGATAGTTATTTCTATTTACTAAAAATTTAGAAGAATTGTTAAGGGTGGGAGGAGAATATAAAAGAAAAAATATGGTATGGCACTATATTGGAATGAGAAATGCCTGAAGAGTCAGGTCTACTATTATACAGGAGTGAGGAACAAAATCTTTCCTGTGCTTGTATGATTTTCCTCTGTGGAGCTTAGAAACTCTGATATAAGACCCTATCGAATATGGGCTAGATAGCAAAAAAGGTAAAGTTTGAGCTAAGAGATAGTGAGAATGCTAAATATTTGAGTCTCAAGATACTTAATTGTAGATACTCGGAATATAAGAATGGGTTAGTAAAAGGAGAAGAGAATGTGGTTAAAAAATGAAACCATTAAATTTTCAGAGTTGACTAAATTAAAGTCATTAACATGATTGAAGACATCCGTAGCCATTAAACAATGGGTAAAATGTTACTTCACTCAAATATTGATGGTGAGTAAAGAAATGATATACGCCAAGCAGACAAAATAGAATAAACAAAGGCTAATATGGATAAAGGGCTAATATCCAATATATACAAGGAACTCAAACTACTCAATAACAAGAAAACAAAGAACCTATTATAAAATGTACAATTCTCAAAAGAAGATGCACAAATGGCCAACAGATCTATGAAAAAATGTTCAATGTCTCTAATTGCCAGAGAAATTAAAATAAAAGCCACAGTGAGATACGACATTGCACCTATTAGACTGGCTATTATCAAAGAGATGAGTGATAACAATTATTGGCAAGGATGTGGAGAAAAGGGAACACTTGTACACTGTTGGTGGGAATATAAATTAATAGAGCCATTTTGGAAAATAGTATAAAGGTTCCTCAAAAAACTAAAAATAGAATTACCATATGATCCATCATTTCCGCTTCTGGGTATATAGCTAAAGCAATCGAAATCAGTAAGTTGAGGACATTTGTGCACTACCATGTTTATTGCAGCACTAATCACAATAGCCAAGATGAGGAAACAACCTAAGTGAGCATCAATTGATGAATGTGTTAAAAAATGTGGTATATATACAAAATACAATACTATTCATCCTCTAAAAAACAGGAAATTCTGTCATTTGCCACAACATGGATGGATCTAGAGAACATTATGTTGAATGAAGTATGCCAGGCACAGAGAAAGTACGACATGATCTCACTTACATATGAAATCTAAAAGGGTGGACAGTATAGAAACAGAGAGTAGAATGTTGTTTACCAGAAGCTGGGAGCCGAGGGATAGATGGGAAAACAATATGTTGATCAAAGCGTAAAATCTTTCAGTTAGACAAGGGGAAAAAGTTCTGGTAATGTATTAAATAGCATGGTGACTATGGTAAATAATAATGTATTATCTATTTCAAAATAGCAAAAGGAATGAATTTTAAATCTTCTCTCTATAAAAAAGATCAGTATTTGATATAATAAATATGTTAATTAGTCTGATTTGGTTATTCTGAAACTAGACCCATATTGAAACATCACATTATAATCCATAAATACACACAATTATTTGTAAATTAAAAATAAAATGAAGCTTTAAAAAAAGTTGCTCCTTCCATTGGTCTTATTTCATTGCCCAATTGGAAAAGCATAAATTTAAAATATTCTTAAATTGTTTATTTCTTTAGTGAAGAAAGAGTTTAGGCTAATATTTTATTTATTGTTAGAAGATTAAACACAAATAGAATGGTCTATTTCAATAATATTTTTCCAAGAAGCCACAATTTGAATGACTATTTTTACTCTTATTAACTCTGCTCCTATAATTATTGAAATTAGCATTATTTGCATTTCTATTATATTAACCAAAAATGAAAATGCCTTTCTGAGGCCTCTGAGATCTAAAATTCATGAGAATTTCCTACTGCATGAGAAAAATGTATACTTTGTAAGTCAGCCTTCCCAGGTCCAGATGTAAGAGTCAGATCCTAAACTCTGTAATAATTACAATCAAGTCTGAATGATAAAAGAACATTAAAAGAGGAAAGATGGAGATGCTATAAGAATTGAAAACTCAAAATTACTGCATTGTGTTTATTGTTATTATAATTTCCATTAACATCTTATATTTCAGTTTGGTTGTTTTAAAATGTTAATGTTCCTGCAAATTGCAACTACTTAATATAATAGTAAAAATTTTGTCTAGAAAACTCTTCCAAATCTTAAACTCATACTGTTAAAAAGTTAATGTATATTCTGATCAAGCAGAAAAATGAGTTCTAATGCTGAAAGAATTTAGGGCTGAATAGCCTATATGAATGCAAATTAAGAGGAAAATAGTATATTCAATGCCTTCAGTTTTAGTTTGGAAGTAATGTGAATGACAAGCACAAATGTCTGTGGAATTTCTTGTTACATTTCCTGTAAGTTGTCTTAATAAGAGTCTCTCCCATGATGTTAATTTTGTCTTTGAAAAAGTATTAAATATGATTTAATTTCTAACATGTTGCCATGGTGAAGAAGCCTTTGCTGTCTGCCCTTGTGAAGACAGCTAAGCTGAAAGGGTTGGTAGCCTTCTGATTATTCTTGATTTTGTTTTAAAGTTTGTGGCTGGGAATAAAGTCTTCCTAAAGGAAGTACGATATTTGATTTGGTCAGGAATTAGAACACTTTGAAGTGGCTCCTGAGCCAGTGAAAGGAACCATCTGTCTGTGAAATATCTGTGAATGAAGTCTGACAGTAAATATCAGGGAAGTGAGCGTTACATGGCAACAGATTGCCACACACAGTTACAATACATGCTGAAATTTCCTCTATATGCACACTCATATGGACATCTAATTTTACCAATGAATTGCAATGATTGCTTGGCAGATTTAACTCATCATCAAATGCTTTTTGGCATCTTGGTCAGGATGTCTGTTATTTAACCTCTTTAGAATGAACTAATTGGGATGGACTAGAGGAAATGTGGAGAAATAGAGCCTGCTAGACCAGATTATTGAAGGAATTGTCCAGGTCAGCAGCATCTCAAGAGGTCCGTTGCTTTTGATCAATAAATTCCTTTACCTAATTCAGCTCCTACACACAGTGATGATCAGAATGCCTCTTCATTTCTGGTTTCCTTTACTTTTACTTTAACATTTTTAGCCCTAAATATGGAAAATATCACTATGCTGCAATACAGAGATAAACCCTATTAATGTTTGTGAAATGTCTTCTAGTTATCTATATACTTATATATTTTATATATATACATATGTATAATATGCACTGTTTTCTGTAGGTAGATTAGATTTAAATATCAAGGTACAAGATATATATTCAACAAATATTGGTAACTTTTGTATATGAAATGGCTTAATATTATATACTATTTACTATACTAACATTGTAATACTTAAAAATATAACTGTAATCCCTACAAAATCCACATGTGCAGTATTTTATTTAACCATTTATTTCTTTTCCAGTTTTTCAATATTGTAAGTAGTATTTTATCAGATAAACTATTGCATAACAAAAATGATGTAAGTACTTTTACAATTATTGCTTTAGATTCCTAGAAATGTAATTTTGAAACAATTGGCACTGGGTGTCAATTTTTAAATAAAATTAAGTTTCCGATATCAATATGGGCTATTATTAATTTACATCTTCATTATCACTGTATTTGTTTGTTTTCATGATGCTAATAAAGACATACCCGAGACTGGGTAATTTATAAAGGAAAAAGGTTTAATTCACAGTTCCACATGGGTGGGGAGGCCTCAGGAAACTTACAATCATGGCAGAAGGCACCACTTCATGAGGTGGCAGGAGAGAGAATGAGAGCAAGCAGGGAAAACACCAGACACATAAAACCATCAGAACTCATGTGACTCACTCATTATCACGAGAACAGCATAGAGGAAACTACCCCCATGATTTAATTACCTCTACCTGGTTCTCCCCTTGATATATGGGGATTATGAGGATTACAGTGTAAGGGAAGATTTGGGTGGGGACACAGAGCCAAACCATATCAATCACCAAGTCTAATTGTATTATAAATGTCCACCAAATTATAAGATAAATAATCATTGATATTATGACTTTCGTTACTATGAATATGAATGAGGTTGGATAATCTTGGCTCTTTTAATTTTGTGGTCATTATTAAGCCCTTATATTATATCACTGTGTATATCATATAATATGTAATACAATATGCACAAATATTACACAAAACAGCATTTATTTTCCAAAGACTTTTTCTTTTTTATTGTAATACCCTTAAATATTTGTGATGATAACACATCACTTGCTTTTGTAGTTATATATTTAATATCTGGGGATGCAATTTCTGCTCAATACTCTTCTCTTAAAAAATTATCTTGGATAGTTTTACCCATTAACTTTTTTCTACATTTCATTAAAATTCAATTTTATTTCTTATTTAAACAGATATTTTCATTCATCTTTTGAAAACAGCTTGATTGTTTACAGTTTGGACTATTATGAATAAAGCTGCTATAAACATTCATGTGCAGATTTTTGTGTAATTCTTATTTCTTTGGGATAAATGTGTAGGAATGTAGAAATTGGTCATATGATGTTTGCATTTTTTTTAATAAACAGCCAAGTGATTTTCTAGAGTGATTGTAATATTCTACATTCACAACAGCAATGTATGAGTAATATATTTTCTCTTTCCCCAGCAGAATTTAGAGTTGTCACTACTTTTAAACTTAACCATTCTTTTAGCTACGTAGTGATATCTCATTGTGGTTTTAATTTTCAATTATCTAATAGCTGATGATGTTGAAAATCTTTTCATGTGCTCATTTTTCATCTGTCTGTTCTCTTCAGTGAAACTCCTCTTCATGTTTTTGTGCCATTTTCTAATTGGATTGTTTGTCTTAATGTATTTGAGTTTTGAGATTTCTTCATATATTCTAAATAGTTTTTTTAAGATATATGATTTGTAAATATTTTTTCAGTCTAAAGCTCATTTTTCATACTTTTAATGAGTCTTTTATAGTTTTAAAAAATTAATTTTGATGAAGCATAATGTATCAATTTTTCCTTTTATGAATCGTGCTTTTGGTGTAAATTTTAGGAAATCTCCTAGCCTAAGGTCCCAAATATTTTGTTACGAGTGTTTTTTTCCTGAAAAATTTAGTTTTATGATTTACATTTGAATCTGTGATATATTTTGAGTTAATGTTTGTATAAGGTGTGAGTCAGAAGTCTGTTTTTGTCTTAGTGTTTTGCCTGAGGATTTCTAATTGCTTGATGTTATTTCTTTAACAGGCAATCTTTCCTCCATTGAATTACTTTTACAGATTTGTCAAAAATCAGGTAGGCATATTGATGTGGCTCTATCTCTGTGTTCTCTGTTCTGTTCCATTGATGCCACTGTCGATACCACAAGTATGGATTATTGTAGCTATATAATGTCTTGAAATTGGTTACACTGGTTCCTCCTATTATTTTCTTTTTCAAAACTGTTTTAGCAATTCTGGTTCCTTTCCCCTCCCATATAAATTTTAGAATATTCTTGTATATATCTACAAAAATATTATTGGGAGTTTGATAGGAATTATGCTGCATCTGTATGTCAGTCTGAAGACAAATGGAATCTTTATAATGCTGAACCTTCCAACCCAATACATGGCAATTCCCTGCATTTATTCTGATTTTTTTTTTTTATTTCTTTCTTCAATATGTAGTTTTCGGCATGCGGAGCTTATAAACATTTCATTAGATTTGTACCTAGGTTTGTTTTTTTGTTTTGTTTTGTTTTGTTTTTGGAGTCAATGTAAATGGTATTTTTCTGTTTTTTAACTTTCACGTCCATGTATTCATTGCTAATACAGAGAAATAAAATTTGTTTGTAATCTTATCTTCTGTCTTGTGACCTTCCTCAACTTACTTATTAGTTCTAGAAGGTTTTCTCTGAAGATACAATGGAATTTTTTATTTAAACAATCATATCATCTGCAAATAGGGACAGTTTTATTTCTTCCTTTCCAACTGAAATGTCTTTTATCTCTCTTTCTTTCTAATTGCATTGGCTATAACTTCCATCTTGTTGATAATTTATTATATGTGTCGACTGGGCTAAGTAGTGCCAAGATAGCTGATAAAACACTATCTCTGGGTGTGTGTGAGGGTGTTTCTGGAAGGATTAGCATAGGAATTAACAAATTGAATACAGAACTGTTCCCTCACCAATGCCATGGGAGATCCTCCAATGTTTTGACAGCCTGAACAGAACCAAAATTAGGAGGAAGGGTGCATTCACTCTACTTGAGCTGGGGCATCCATCTTCTCCTGCCTTCAGACATCAGTTCTCTTGGTTCTTGAGCCTTCAAACTCAGACTGGAATTCGCACCATTGTCTGCCTTGATTTTCAGGCCTTTGGATTTAGAGTGAATTATATCACCAACTGTCCAGGTTCTCTAAGGCAGACAGCAGATCATGGAATTCACAGTTTCCATCATTGCATAGATCAATTACTACACACACACACGTATATATATATCTATTCATATATATGCATATGTATGCAGGCATATAAATTATTGATTTATTAAAATAATAAAAATAATTTATTATTAGAATAATAAACATGCTTTTTCTTCGTTGGTCTATCGATATAATGGATTATACTCATCAATTTTCATTTGTTAAACCAGGCTTTTATACCTGAAATAAGCACCATTGATTACATTGTACGTGAGTTTTATATATTGCTTAATTCTATTTGCTAATATTTTGTTAACATTTTTGCGTCTACTTTAATCAAATATATTTGTAAATTTTTGTATGTGTGCTAAGTTTTTCTAGGCTTTGCAGTAGGGTAACAAAAGCTTTGTATAATAAATTGGAAATGTACTACGTAAGAAAAAGTAGAGACTCAGTAACATACACAAGTATGAACTATTCTGGACTTACCTTACTTAAAAGCAATTCATCTCAAATTATATAGAGAAGTGGCAGATTTTTTTGTTTGATTTGTTTTTTTTTATAATTTAAATTTGTCAAAAGCTTTCATAAAATAAAATAAAAATTACCAGCAAAATGAAAGAAACAAAATATTAAATCATTATTATTATCATTATCAGTTTTAACAAATGTAAAATTACCTTTTCTGCAGCTTTCTTGGTCAAGGTCACCATTATTTATTGGTGTAGTACTACCTTCCCATGTGGTTTCCTTATTTGAAATCTTGTCATCTTCAGTATTTCCTCAATACAACATGTGAATAATTCTCTAGAAATGTTTATCTGGTCATGTAACTGCTCTTCACATGTCATTAAGAATGAAATACAGGCCAGGAGCGGTGGCTCACACCTGTAATCCCAGCACTTTGGGAGGCTGAGGAGGGCAGATCACGAGGTCAGGAGATGGAGACCATCCTAGCTAACACAGTGAAACCCCGTCTCTATTAAAGTACAAAAAATTATCTAGGCGTGGTGGCGGGCGCCTGTAGTCCAAAGCCCTTGTCAGAATTAAAGCAGAAGTTTTTTCAATGTCTTAAAGTTACTACACAGTATACCCCCTTCCCTTAACTCTGACCTCATCTCTTACTATTCTCTGCATTTCTCCCTTTGCTACAGCCACACTAGGTGCCTTGCTATTCATCAAACATATTATGCAGGCTTCTGTCTCACAACATTTTTACTGCTCTCTCCTTTGCCTAGAGTCTGTAGTCCTTCAAATAGCTACATCATTCTACCCTTAATTCTTATAAGTACTTGCTCAAATATTAGCTTTTAATGAGGATTTTCCTGTTCACCTATTTAAAATTTAAATCTATACCCATATATCCTCTGAACATCCTCATTAACCTTTCCTTTTACATTTTATCTATAATACTTAAACCATATAAAATGTCATATTATTAACTTTTTTTAGATATGTTCCATGTAATTCTATGATAATATAAAACCCTTGTTTCACTATTACTTTCTTAAGGGCCTAATATAATGTTTTGTACATATCAAAAAATAATAAACATGTGAATGAATCAATTAATAAAAGGATTTTTATAAATACTACTGATGCCACTAATTTTTGTTTTATTTAATAAAAGCTTTTGACAAATTTTATTTTGATTTTATTTTTTCTTTTTAGACGGAGTCTCACTCTGTCCCCTGGGCTGGAGTGCAGTGGCGCAATCTCAGCTCACTGCAACCTCCGCCTCCTGGGTTCAAGTTATTCTCCTGCCTCAGCCTCCCGAGTAGCTGGGACTACAGGCGCACACCTGGCTAATTTTTGTGTTTTTGGTAGAGATGAGGTTTCACTATGTTGGCCAGGCTTGTCTCAACCTCCTGACCTTGTTATCTGCCTGCCTCTAGCCTCCCAAAGTGCTGGGATTACAGGCATGAGCCACCTCACCCAGCGACAAATATAAATTTTAGGATGATGAGCAGTTAAAAATTATCTACATGTAAACCTTGTAGTCTAAATACAAATTAAAATTGTTTTTGAAAAATATCATAGATTTGAGTGCTATAGACTAAATGTTTTGAGAGACTTATAAAGGAAGGAAGGAAGGAAGGAAAGAAGAGAGGGAGGGAGGGGAGGGGAGGAGAAATGAGGGGAGAGGAGGGGAAGGGGAAGAGAAGGAAGGGGCAATATATAATCAGCAATGTTGTTCATGCCGTATATGAATGAGATATTTAAATTTTTATTTAACTAGTAATCAAAAATAATAATTACTTTGCATGCCAATTATTATAGGAATACGCAGGGAGATACTGTTTCTTTAAAAGACATGTCACTCTTTTACCTTTTATTATATCGTAAGGTAAGCTAAATAGACAATAAACGAATACTGTGTAATTTTACGTCACACTTTCTGCCAGATATTTTTCTAAATACGTAATTTCATTTAAATCTTTGTATCAACATATGAGGTAGGTGCTTCTTTATTTCTTTTTGGGGTGCCAAGGTCACCTAGCTGGCAAATTGAGGGACTTGAATAGAACACATGCAATCTGGCCCCAGAGCCCATGCTCTTATCCACTTATATTGTCTTTTTATACACTAGGGAGCTACTATCAAATACAAATAATAAATATCATTCACTTTGTACTTATTCTTATTGACAATAAAATGAAGAATAAGGTAATTTATTTAAATTAACATGACAGCAATAAGCTAAGTAGTCTCCTGTTTTTGTTCAGCTATCGCCATTTCAATCTGACTGTGTGTGTGGGCATGTGTGCCTGTGTTTTGCTTATGTACAGAAAAGCCAGAAGTCTACAATGCAGTAGAAGGTGATGAAGTCCAGGAAAAATAGTAGAAAGACTGCAATCTAAAAGAAGTTATTTGGAAACTTTCCAAGATGTGTCATAGCTGGGTTAATACAATAAGAATTTCATGTGTAGTTTTCAAATCCAGTTTTATTTATTGTTATATATACATTTGATTTTTTATCATATAACTTGTGATTTAAACAAATGTATTCACTGGATTTATAGGAGAAGCTAAATTTTATTCTTATAACTAATTGTTCTTATATTTTAATATCGAATTCTTATCATGTATATCATATGGGGCTGACACATCTTACTCATGCTCTTGGAGTTTCTAAGACAACAAGCTGGGTCTGATAAAATATATTGATTATATATTGATTTATAATTTTCACAGTGCATGGATTTATAATTTTCACAATGCACAATTCATTCTATATAGTGCATAGGAAAATTTAATAATTGAAATGCACATTTTATCTCTATGGACATTATGTTTATATCATATTAAATCAAATCAATATTTTATCATAATGTATTACAAGTAAAAATGTGCTGTTTTTTAAAAGTTATTGTTTTGAAAGATCTTATGTAAAATACTGAATTGTCAAATTATTCTAATCACCTAATTTCTTCCACTCCTAATAAAATTCTTCTACCAAAAATTGAAAGAGTAAGCCAATGGAAGTTATTCATTCTCTATATGTTTCTATTTCATATAAATTCTCTTCACCTTAGTCTTCTACCATTCCAAGGAATCATGACTTTGAATAGCTGTATGTCATGTTTCCTTATTATTAAGACAAACAGTAAATGAAGTATGACACAGATATGACAAAAATGTAACAAACATGAAACATTTTATATCAGTTCTGTAACATTACATTTAATTATTAAAAGTTACATATATTTTGGTCACTTAGGAAATTTTAAATTCCAAGTATTATTACTCAACACTTTTTATAGATTCCAAAATCTCTGCAGAATACTTCAACCTAGGGGAAACCTGCGACACAAAGAATTTGATATATGTTGCATATATCAGATTTTCTATCTCACTACTTCATATTTCTAACCTTGTTTAATAGAGAAATTGAGACAATTTACATAACACACACATATGAAATGATGACACACTACAAAAAAAGCAAATACCAAAAGCAACATACTGGTTTGGAAAAAAAATCCCAGCTATGTCTTAAAATATAGAGAAAATTCTTTACATAATTGCTGTAGTGAGCTTTGCATTCAATTCTGAGTTTCTTGGCAATCAATGCAAAATCAATGACATATTTCATTGTCAAAATAGTTAAAGCATACTAGAATTTCAAAGAAAAAGTGAATTCAAAATACCATTTATTATGTGGGCTCCACATAGGAGAGAACTGCATAAATAGCATGATTGTGCAGCAACTGGAAAACCGAATTGCGCTTCACTACAATTTGTTTTGAAGGCAGACCTTCAGTATAAAACACAGACTGATAACCTCAACACTTAGCCCAGGAAAAAGATTATTAGAAGGTTATGGAGTGATGAAGTCATTTTTTCCCATGGGAGTAACTGAGGGAGGCATTACTGGTGCCTAATAAAAAGAGGCTAGGAATAGCAGATATGATAATGCAAGCAACGGTCTTGCACAATACAGTTATTTAAGACTTATCTGAGTTGCAAATAACCTGCTGGACATTCATCTTGGTAGAAAGGACATTTATGACTATTTGAGCTTAGAAACTAGTTTACATTCAAAAAAATCCAAAACATTTCTTGCATTTTACTATGCAACAAAGGTAATTACTAATAGAGAAGATTTTATTTTGTTTGGTTTGGAAATTTATCAATTTTTTTTCATTTTGGGAAACTCACATCACCAATACAAAAGTATTTGGATTACCATTCTCAAATTTGCATAAGTCTGGTTCTATAGCTGTTGCAAATGTATACCGTAGTTCCTGGTTCAGGGAATAGATTTTCTTCCTTATACCTTCCAAGGTAGTCTCATGCCTGCACATTTCCATATTAAAAATTATTAATTTATATTAAGAATTACTTTCTTATATATCTTTACATTAGCATTAGGGTATTTTGTAGGTTATGTCTGTTTTTAGATTTAAAGTTTTATATTAGAATAAAAATACGTTTTGTATTAATTTCAGTTGAATTTTCATTACGACATATTTTATTTAAAAAGAAAAGTAAGGTTTTGTTCTGATAAATTTCAAAATCACTGGGTTAATGTAATGTCGGAGTACTATTCACTTATAGGATGCTTAGCTTATAAATGTAGAATATAAAATAAATAGAATTGGAGAAAAGATCATATTCTTCAAATGAATTCCCCAAAGTATCACATATCTCTTTTTTTTTTTTAAATTTATTATTATTTTTTTTTGAGACGGAGTCCTGCTCTGTCACCCAGGCTGGAGTGCAGTGGCACGATCTTGGCTCACTGCAAGCTCCACCTCCCAGGTTCACGCCATTCTCCTGCCTCAGCCTCCCAAGTAGCTGGGACTACAGGTGCCCGCCACCAAGCCCAGCTACACATCTCTCAGTTTCTAATGAGAGTTATGTAATTAACAGTTTAAGCAAATATTTTCTAATAAGTCTAGCATTCTTTCTTGCAATTGAAGATTCATCTGATTTGATAACAATAGAATGGGTTCTATAAGGGATAATAATCAAATTACTGCAAAATGAAATTTTAATAAATGAAAATATGGTTAACAAGATTGGACTGTGCACAACATATGGTGAATTTTAACTATAGACATTTCGATAAAATAAATCACATAATTTGATTGAAAATTATTTCTTCCCTAAAATTTTCCTTATTCAGAACCAGCATTTTCTCCCTAAAAATAAGTGATACACTAGAAATAAAATGATAAAGAATCATGGATAGCTGGCAAGTATATTTAGGAGAGGCACGTTTCATTTCTGAAAATTTTCAGTTCCTTTTATGGAAACATAAGTTTAAATCTTAAAAATTTACTTTGTCATTTTCAATGAAACAATCTTATACAATATCTTATTTATAGTACTTAAAAAAAACAGATTACAAGAATCATTAACAAATGCAAAACAGAATAGCATCAATGCTCACTCATAATGACACCTGTATCAAATTTAATTAATCCTAAAAATAAATATTCCATGCTTCCTTTTTCATGTTTTTTCTTAATTGTGGAAAAACATGGAATTTACCATATTCAATTTTAAAATTCATTGGAATGTTTAATTATACAATGAAAATAAAGTATAAATCTTTGACCTAGACGTGCACAGATGTTTTCAATAGGTGTACTGACATTATTAATGACAAAGAAACTTTCCTTAAGGGAAAGGTTTCCTGTGCTGCTGTTTTTATTATTGTTTTATAGTAGTTATGTTTAGGTCCTACAGCCAGGCAGATATCCAATATGCATTTCGAGTAATTGAGCCATGCAAAGGTAACTGAGTTTTCATCGAATTTTATTTTTATTTTGCTTTGAGATGTAAAGGTAAATACATATAGTATGCAATCACATATCAAGTGTAATTTTTAATTTTTCAAGTAACGAATGATGCCATTCTTGAATCAAATCATGAAAAAACACAAGTATATAAATTAAGAAACTTTCTTTCCTCTAAATTCTCTTCCTCTTTACCAAGAGAAAGAGGTGGTCACATTCTTTACTTTTGTTTAACATGTTCCTCTGTAATCCTCTACACATAGAGCCAAACTCTCTCTCATACATGTAGACACGTGCACTGACATATTTATAGACAAATAACTATACTATATGATTTACTGTGAATAACATTTTATAATGTAAATTTAAAGTTATACTCTACAAATGTCCCCATGTCTACACAATATAAGTTGATTATAGTTAATTTATAGTAAAATGTAATTAATAATAAAATAACATTGTTTAGTGTTTCCAAAACATCATTAGTTTTTATAAAATAATAAAGTTTATAATTTCTATCAGAAAATAATAGGCGAAACAATTCCTGGAGCTCCCTTGTGGATAAGAATTGTTTGTGTTCCCACAAACCTGAGTTGAATGGCATCTTAATGCATGCCTGGGATAGAGTCATATAAAAGGCACTATTTAGTAGTGGAGCCAAATTAGTTCTAGAGTAATAACTCGTCTGAACGTGCCCTAAATAAGTTTTAAGGTAAGTCTTAAAACAAATAAAATGGCTGGGGGCAGTGGCTCACTCTTGTAATCCCAGCACTTTGGGAGGCCAAGGCAGGCGGCTCACCGGAGGTCAGGAGTTCGAGACCAGCCTGACCAACATGGAGAAACCCCCGTCTCTACTAAAAATACAAAATTAGCCGGGCATGGTGGCACATGCCTGTAATCTCAGCTACTCGGGAGGCTGAGGCAGGACAATCACTTGAACCCAGGAGTCGGAGATTGTGGTGAGCCAAGATCATGCCATTGCATTCCAGCCTGGGCAACAAGAGCCAAACTCTTTCTCAAACAAACAAACAAACAAATAAAAAACAAGTAAACAAATGAAATGATTTCAAGTAATTTAAGTGTATCTTAGAACAACAAAAACATTTAAAATGATGTAACAAAATTCAACAATCAACAATGTGATTCACAACATCTGGTATTTAATACAAATTACCAGACATGAGGGAAGCAGGAAAAATGGCCCATAGAAAAATAAAATTAACATAGATGAATAGATGATGAAATTGGCAGAAAGAGGCATTAAAGCAGTTACTGTGCATACACTACATATGTTCATGGAGGTAGAGGAAATTTTAAATATGATGAGAAAAGAAAAAAATATAAAAAAGAGCTAATTAGAAATTCCAAATGAAAACATAATTTCTGAAATAAAAGATGTGCTGAATGGAACTAATACCATATTAGAAACTACAGAACATAAATCAGGAATATAAAAGAGAGAACACTAAAATGTCCAAAAAGAAACATAGACAAAAGATTGAAAAAATGAAAAAGAAATTCTGAGAACGATATCAAGCATTCCAATGCTCGTTTAGTTGAAATGTCTGAAGAGGAAAAGAGAGAAGTAGGACAATTTAACTCAAAAATTAATGACAAAAACCTCTTTAAATTTAATGAAAATTATTATCCCATAGATCCAACTATTTCAAGTAACTCTAATTAGAAAAAAAATAAAAAGTATTACATCGTTACCACATAATCAACCTACTAAAAACCTATGATGAAGAGAAAATACTATTTAAAAAACAGTAAAAAATAGACCTATTACTTAACAGAACAATGATATGGGCCAGCTGGCACACACATACACTGATGATGGATATTAATGTCACTACTACTTTAAGAAACAGTTTGATAGTTTCTTATAATGTTAAATATGCAGATGTCATACAATTCAGCTATTTAACATTCAGGTATTTACTCAAGAGAAAAGAATGTGTGTGCCTATAAAGAGGTTTGTAGATGAAAATTTGTAGTAAATGTATTGGCAATTGTCCACAAGCAGAAATAACCCCAATGTCCATTACCAGGTTAATTAATACACAAATTGTGTTATAGTTTACAGTGAAATGCTGCTTAGTAATAGGACTATTGATACATGCAAAAACATGAGTAAATTTCAAAATAATTATGCCAACAAAAATGAGTTCAGAGGGTAGAGCTGCATTAACTGGAGAAAGAACACCAAGGAGCATGGGAAAATTATTTGGGGTAATGAATATTTCCATACTTTTAGTAACAGGTTCATGGGTGTAACATAGGTATACATGTGTCAAAGCTTATCAAACTGTATAGTTTAATATGTGCAGTATATTATTTGTGAATTATAACTGAACAAAACTGTTTTTAAAAGTTGTCAAAGAGATACCACTACACACCCCAATAGAATGATCTAAATTACATAAACTCACGATATTACTTATGAGTAAGTATGTGAACAATTTGAACACTCTGTCATTCATTGCTGTTTGGAGTACTACATGGAGTACAGACATTTTGGAAAGCAGTTTGGCCATTTCTTAGAAATATAAACATACACTTATAATAGAACCCAGCAATCTTGCTCCTAAGTTTCTATACAACTTAGTAGGAAAACACATGTTCACAATAAAACTTGTATTTCAGTGTTCAAAGCAACATTATTTAATTTCTCAAAACACTGGAAGCAATCAACTAGTGAATGAATAAACAAATTGTGGTATATCAACACAGTCAGATGCTGCTCTGCAATTAAAAGCAGTGAACTGTGAATACATGCAACAATCTTGATGAATCTCAAAGCATTGTGCTAAGTAAAAGAAGCCAGACACAAAAAATTATGTATTGTAGGATACCATGTATATGACATTCTGGAAAAGGCAAAACTGTCAGCTAGAAACGAAGTCAATGGCTGTCACGGGCCGGAGTTAGGGGAGTAGATTGACTACAGGAGTGTACACAGAACTTTTTTGAAATAATGGAATACTCCCTATCATGATTGTGATGGTGGTTACATAATTGAATACATTTTTTAAAATTGAATCATACACTTAAATATGGTAAATTTTATTTTATGTTAATTTTACCTCAGTGAAGGTGATTATAAAAATAAATAAACTGATCTCTAAAAAGTCGTCTCCAAATTTCACGTAGAAAAGAACAAGAAAGATTCCAGTGTAAACTAGCCGGTTAAAAAAAAGGTTAAAAAAATTAAATTCTTAGGGACTTTAAAAAATATATTCTTTATCAATTTCAGTAATAAATTTACTAAAAAAAGTTTTTCATTTATCTATAGCTGAGTTTTATCTTTTTTTGCAGTAGTATGCAAAGGTGAAAACACTTCAGAGTAAATGATCAAAAGCGAATTAGAAAATACAAGAAACAGCTGATTGCTGGATGAAGTTAAATTGATTCGAGCTGGTTTCCTCAGAGCAGGTAACATCAAGTCTTATGTACTTCAACTTCCTAACAAAAGTCAAATTCTGCAAATTAGAAACAGGAAAAAAAAAAGATTATTTAGTATGTACTTTGGCAAGATACAGGTAGCATTCTAGAATAACACTATCTATAAAACTGGTTGGCAGTGTTTATAAGGAAAAATGTCTGCCACTTTAAATTATGTTATACATTTCTTTTAAAAGGCTTGTAACAGAATGTAATACAGCTCGTCTTTCAGAACTTGCCCAACAGATGCTTTTTATATATATTTTGTCCAAGTACAGTATTTAATTCATTCTTAATTAAATGTTTATATGACTCAAATTTAAGTTAACTTGAAATTATGTGTTTTATTTGAATTCTGAGAGCAGGCAATACCCTGTCCTATCATGGAATAGTGTAAAAGGCAAACTATTTTAAAATCTTTTCTAGTGAAACTAATCCCTGTGTTCTAAGCAGAGGATTTTATTAGCGTTTATCGAGTACTATGCTCTGCAAATAAATTCTCTATTTTTGTTGGCATTATTAAGAGCTATAATGAATATTCTAAACCTGTCTTCAACAAAAGTTATTTTTATATGTCATTGTTGACACTTAAACAATGAAGCTTCTAGAACTTTAGACAAAATTTCCACACCATGAGGCACAGTTTATCCGAACTTTTAAAACCTTTAACTCAGAAGGACTAATATGGGAAAATGTGTAAGTACTCATTATTTAAAAGCTTCATGACGATATAAAAATACTGGGCTCTTATAAATAGACTTTTCTGAGAATTTGAGGGGAACTAGAGGGGGGAAAAATAAAAACAAATAGTGGAAGTAGCCATGAGGGTCCTCATAGTAAACTTGGTGAGGAACTTTTTTTAAGTGGATGCTTATAGTGTGGTTCAGACATCCATATAATAATTTTATTCTAATAACTTTTATGAAAGATACTTAGATAAACTTTCCTGAACCACCAATTGATATATGCTACGGTGTTTCAAAGGGGAGCAAAATAAGGAAATATATAACGTATTTTAATCACCTTTCTTTTAGAACTGGAAATTGTTTCTCTTTTCTGAGTCAAAAATAAGCAAATCATAGTGAAAGATAAGAATGACTAAAATCAGAGTCATTAAGGGAGTGATTGTGTGTGTTGTGCTCAGTCCTACAGGGAAGAAAAGACACTGTGTTTAACATATCTCACCCTATTAGAAAAAGAATTTTTTTATTACCCTTCATATTATATTATTACATATCACTTTTTATGTGCATAGATCTGTCATTTTAATCTTTGCTTCAGATAGAATATTATTGCAATCATCTAAAAAATAATATTTTAAAATATTTGTGTCTCAATCCTGATGAATGGAGATGTTTATTACTGATTAGAAACAGGAAAAATAACGTCTCTCTCTGTCTCTCTCTCTGGTGTGTGTGTGTGTGTGTGTGTGTGTGTTTGATAAAAATATACAAGCTAATAACTTGCATATAAAGGACAGTTTTTAACATAAGAAGGAAGGTACCCATTCTAAAGGTGTTTATTAAAGGGCAAGGCTCCCAAAGTTCTACAGGGCAAGGAGTGAGATGCACATGTAGCTGAACGGTGAAGCAAAATACAAATTTCAAGTTCAGTAAAAGGGCTGGATGCTAAACTCAATATGTTTGATAACCTAGTGTAAACATAATTTGTAGAACTAAAAACAACAAACAAACAAAAACAATGAAAGTAAAATGTAATGTTTTTTGACAAAAATGTGTCAAAAATAAATTCATATTTGATTTGATTTTTTTTTGAATTATTTTTGAATTTTTTTTTTCGCTCTGTTGCCCAGGCTGGAGTGCAGTGGTGCAATCTGGGCTCATTGCAAGCTTCACCTCTCAGGTTCACGCCATTCTCCTGCCTCAGCCTCCCGAGTAGCTGGGATTACAGACTTTATTGATCTCATACAATGAATCTTCAGAATCTTTGTAGGCAATTTAGATTTGCTTTCAAACTAAAATCAAAATGCTCTGTTGTTTACTGTTATCAGCCTTTAAAAATAGAAGCACATAAAACTTAAAGAAAGTGCTTCTTAAATTGGTATTTTAGATGAAAATTTCAGAGAAAGAGGCTCAGGTGACTAGGTTGTAATGTTTCTGGTTATTATGAAAAACAAGAGAACCCTGAGTAGTGGTTAAGAGAAAAACAGGGGCTAACTAGAGACAAACTAGACCTCAAGAAATGTCAAATTTTTATTATAGCTCTGGATACTTTTCTTAAAATAATCTAAGCCCTTTTTTTCTCAACGTGATGACAGAAAAAAAATTCCCTGCCGTTCTTTTTATTTCTTTTAATATTGATCATTCTGTATTATAGAGGTAAATTCTCAATTATTACAAATAATCAAAATTATTTTTTCAATTAATCATTTTTCTCTAAAATAATTTTTTTAATATGTGATTTATTGTTGGTAGACTTTCTTTTTTTCCCATGCGTCTGGGCTTCTGTAATAGAAAAGGGAAATTGAGAATAAACCAATAATAATCCAAATATTCTTTAATTAGAGATTGGGAAAAGTTTTCTTCAAGATGATAGTGTGTTTTCTTCAAGATGATAGTGCATTTTCTTCATAGCCTTTTACTTAAATTTACCTGATACTTCCAAAGTATTTTATTACTGGAAAAATACACAAAAATCATAACAATGCCCAAAACAATGTAGGAGAATAAAGTGGGTGGTAGGATTACCAGAAGGTAACATTTGGGAACATGATGTTTTCCAGACAGAACAATAGCCTTCTGCTATTTGAGAAAGAGAAAACACATTAGTAATACATGTATGGCTACGTACACAAAAATATCAAGAATTGCATCGTGTTGAAACTTGATCTGGTTAATTATTGTTATAGAACAAATGACTCTGAAATGTAGAGGTGTAAAACAATGAAAACCTTTTGTGTCATTCCTGGTTTCTGTCAGAAGGGCTTGACTGGACTCTCTGGCTCAGGGTCTTTCACGTAGATGTCAAGTGTGGGCTGGAGCTGGGACAGTGGAGGGGGAGATGAAGCAGCCTGGGCTTTCCCTGGCACCTCCTCTCAGAGTTTCTCCATGGGTCTCTCTGTAGGCGCTAGTTTGGACATTCTTTGTGTTGAAATCAGCACAGGGCAATCAGACTCCTTACATGGAGGTGCAGAGCTCCAGGAGAAGTGTTCTGGCGAACGAACTGGCAGATGCATGGCTTTTTCAACTTGCTCTCAGAAGTCACTTGCTATTACTCCCACTGTACATTGTTGGTGGAAATAGCCACAAAAGCCTACCTTGCAGCCCATAGGCTGGTAGATATCACTGAGATTGTCTTTGGAAAATATAAGTTCACTGGAAAATTATCATTCAGTTTTTGAATAAGCATTTATTAAAACTGTCAATTTATGAAATGTTTTACTTAAATCTAAAATTAATTTAAGTGAGAAAAAGACAAATGATATCAAAGAATGAAAAACATGTCAGAGTGGACCTCATATTTTTAAAAATAAAGAATACTGGGAGACTTTCTTGGCCATGTACTAGATTAGTATGCTTTGACTAATATTTTCATATTTTCATTTTATGTTCTATCCTCAACAATTATGATAGCTAAAAATTGTTGCAGAAATTGTACATTATAGCTGCAGAACAACATTTTACATGCACTCTTGTTCAGTCCTCATTGCTATATTCCAAGATAAGCAATGTTTTACAGATAAGAAAGTTAAACTCAGGCAATCGTGAGTTATCCAAAAACACAAATTAGAAAACTGCAAAACTGAGTTTTAAATTCAGATGCCCCTGATTCTAAACTCTAACACCTATTTCAGGTTACCAAAATGTGAAATGGAGAAATGATATTAGATGGTTCATACTCACAGACTCTAATGACATTGATTCAGAGAATTTGAAAGTGATTTGCTTTCTACTTCTATTTCTTTTCTGTATTAGTCAAGGAGTGAGCTGCAGTTTGGGAATACCCTACACTGAATACCTCTCTGGTACTTGACAATTCCACTTTTCAGTTAACAAAGAAGGACTCAGATCAGAGCCTTTCATAGGCAACAATATCTATGTAAACTTTTATTCATTTTTTTCTCATTATATTTATTTTTAGTTACATAATAGGTAATGATATTAATCTTTCACTTTTTTTTTTTTTTTTTTTTTTGAGATGGAGCCTCACTCTGTCACCCAGGCTGGAGTGCAATGGCACCATCTTGGCTCACTGCAAACTCTGCCTTCCAAGTCCACGTGTTTCTCCTGCCTCAGCCTCCCAAGTAGCTGGGATTACAGGCATCCACCGTCATGCCCGGCTAATTTTTGTATTTTTGTAGAGACAAGGTTTCACCATGTTGGCCAGGCTGGTCTTGAACTCCTGATGCCTGCCTCAGCCTCCCAAAGTACCAGTCTTTCACTTATGAATAAAATGTACAAAACAGTTTTCAGGTCTCAAACAAGTCAACCTAAAGTAAAATAGTAAATAAATAATACTTAAAGGTACTTATGTGCATATGTGAGGCATGTATTTAAGATGAAGCAGTCACCTGACTGACATTTAAGATACTCTATTGCCTTACACAGAATAAGGAGGAAAATTACTTTTAGAAAAGAGTCTGAAATTAAAGTGCTTCCAAACTTTCACATATGTTGTCAAATATCATTTGATAGTTTTACTTAACACTATATTCTATATCTGATTTTGTATGCTTATATAGTATTTCCCATTGTTTCCCCTCTTTGGAAATTGCACATATAGCATCTACACTGCAGCCTGGAGACAGATGGAGAGATTCCTCTCACACTGCAATAATCATAGTGAATAGTGGTCCCCAGATGGAATGCCAGGAAATAGAGAAGTCAAGTACCATGTTTTACATTTCCTTCATCTGGCAATCTTCTGAAAGTCAGAGACCATTACCAATTTAGCAGCCATCGAGTTGGCTTTTTAAAGAACTTTTTTTTTTTTAAGCCATAGACTTAAACAAAAAAAGGGAGAAAGAGGAAAAGAAAGATTTTATTAAAAGAATGTAGCTTGTACCTACCTATGATCTCTATTTTATAAAATAATAGTGGTAATGATAACAATAATTTTTTTTAAAAGAAGCAAATAAGTCATATTGACTGCTTGCCAAGGCAGCAGTTGGTTTGAATAAAGGGTTGGCTATCCCTTGGTATGATCATTATTTACACTTTTGCTTTCTGAAAACAATTGTTTGATACATTAGTATTAGAAATAATCTTTAAGGATGTCATATTATACAAGTCTTAATGCATATTTACTATCAGAAAAAAAGGGTCATTTTCTATCATTCTTTATAAAATGGTTAACTGAAATAATTTCTAAGTTCCACAAAAATGAACACCAGTTTTGGCTGTTCACAACTTTAAAATATGCCAAGCTTTCACAATCACTACTGACACCTAGGGGAGGCACTCTTCTCAGAGCCTCTCATATTTAAAATGCAAAAAAATTAAAAATTACCTGCTGGAAACCAAGATCAGAATGTGGACTTATTGAAATCTTTTGCCACGTTACAATGTTGTTGGTTCTTAAATCTGATGTAAATTATTCTAATTCTACTTTAAATCTACAACAGTAATGCCAAAATACATGTGCTAGGAAAGTATTAATAACTTATTTATCAATGTGGCAAAATTATTTCAGGGAAATTTATGGATAATTCCAAGTAAAAGCTGTTCACTCTGTGGTTACTCATTTAGCATATTTATACTATACCCCTACCTCACTCCCATAGCAGAGAAAATATGATGTCAAAACATCTCATGTAAAAATAATTTAAATATTCTAAACATATATATCTACGAGATATACTACACATATTTCACAGAGAGCATTTTGAGAATATTCTCCTGTTGGACATCCTGAAATGTTTACAGATTATCATTGTAAGACAGTCTTAAATATATAGAACATAGGTGGTCAATAAATTATTTTTCCAAACCATGTGAATGACTTTAAAAAATCCACCATGAAAGACCAGATGGCTTAGCAGATTGGCAATTTATGAGCTAACTTTAATTTCTCACTGGACAAAATGACTAAAGGTTACTGTCATCCTCCATCTGCCATGTGGCATGTGAATAATGAATGGTAGGCTTAGTCTTGTTACCACAGACAGGTGCCTACCCTAGAAGAGACAAGCCTCATTCCAATTGGAAATAATTCATTTATGTCTCATGGGATGAATGAGTTTCCTGACTAGAGTTTAAAACATCTCCAGGTTAAAATTATTAGAAAATAAAATATTAGAAAATTATTAGAAAATAAAGAAAATTATTAGAAAATTGTTAGAAAATAAAATTATTAGAAAATAAAAATAAAAGTGTTTCTAAACCTTATATTTTAAAAGAGGATATGTATTTTCCCACATATTTCTATGACAATGAGTCAATATGTCCTCAAAATAAGATGTTATTATTCACCTTTCAAACTTCTAACTTTGTGGAAAAGTCTGCAAAGTAATTAAATATAAGCATTGGATTTATATTTAGAAAACATCAGGTATCTTAATAATGTATTTGGCATAAAACAAACTCTTTTAAAATTTTAAAATTTTGTTTATAAATGTGCATGTGTGTAGGTAATTGAGGTTTCTATATGTGATTAAGAAAAGGGAATAATGTACACTTAAGACAGAGAGAGAGACAAAAAGATTAATTCGAAAGAAATTTTTTTATAAACATAACATTGTGATTTAAACTTGAAAAACCCAACCCAAGCTTTTAAATATTCTTGCCACCACATAAATTTTTATGCTCTAGGTAAAGACAATAAACTCTAAATATCAATTATAAGAAAGAATCTGGCTAATGTTGAAGAAATGTTGAGTAGACAATTTGTGGTTAGGATTTCTTTGTCTGTTACTGATTTTTCTTTGAACCCAGGGTGATTAAGATTTGCATGCAACAGGGAATCTTCACTCTATGAATATCTTGCCGAAAGTGAGATTCTGTTAACTCTGTAGGAGCTTAGGGGCTACAAAGTTATTGAACTTAAATAACTTTAAGCCACAGAACTTTGAAATTATTCTCCTGTAATCATTTTGATTACATAAAGGGGAAACTCAGTATCCATTTAAGCCCATGTTAATCTCCTCCTTTAACAGGACAGAAACAAGCCAGAGAGGTGGGGACATCGATAATGACGTAAATCAAGCTAAAATTTAATAACACTATTGTTCTTTATTACGTTTATTTCCACAGCTAGTTTTAATTGATCATATCTCTTACATATTTTTCACTTGGTGTAGTAATATAATCTTTTAAAGATTAAAATTATTTATGTGTGTATAGATACTCAACTTAAAGTAAAGTAATATGTAATAGCCCAAGTGCTGCTCAGATATAGGAAAAGTTAATAAGGAGATAAGTGTTTTAAGATTATGTAGCTAATATGTTAATTGGCTCAGTAGAGATTACAAAATATGAATGTGTTATTTCATGATGGTAACAATGTTTAATATCATTATTATTATATATAAAGTATTTTAGTAAATATGTTTATAATTATGTCAGCTTCTGCCAGTTTTCCAAATCTGCAGCCTTTTTCTCCCTTCATCAATAGCCTTCCAATTCATTTTGTAGGCCAAGAAGCAATTCTTTTTTTTTTTTTTTTTTTTTTTTGAGATAGAATTTTGCTCTCGTTGCCTGGGCTGGAGTGCAATGGCACGATCTCAGCTCACCACAACCTCTGCCTCCCAGGTTTAAGCGATTCTCCTGCCTTAGCCCCCTGAGTAGCTGGGATTACAGGCATGTGCCACCATGGCCAGCTAATTTTGTATTTTTAGTAGAGATGGGGTTTCTCCATGTTAGTCAGGCTGGTCTCAAACTCGCGACCTCAGGTGATCCGCCCTTCTCTGCCTCTCAAAGGCAGGTGATCCATTAGCTATTCCAGACTCGTTTGTGGATGTGTATACCTAGTCTCTTGCTGCTTTTCCGCTATTAACCTAATAATTCACTCTAATCCAGTCTAATATATTAATGTTTGGCTGGTTCCTCCAACTTTAATTCTTAGCTTTTGCCTTGGGGTGGTAACAGGATTTCTTATTTAACTCATGGTAAATGAGTTAATGTCTGGGTTTCCCAATTAATATGATTCTTCTAGGCATCTAACAGTCCTGATGGCTCCTGTTACCAACTGAGGAACTTCTTTTATACCTATCACTGCCCTGTCTGTGGATTTTTAAACAGTGCATTTTTATGGATGCCCCATCTCTATAATGATGTCGGAACACCTTGCTATTATTAGTTAGACTCCTAATGTCAGGGTTTTTTTTTTATTATTAGATTACAACCCTTTGGATATCATATTCTAGACCCACAGTGGCCTCCTAAATCCAACAGTGGGCAGGTCCTATGCTGACTTTCTTGTATCCTCCTTCAATTGACTGATCTTCTTGGCATTCTCAATTATAAAAATGCAACACACACTGCATTTAAAAATATAAAGTGTTTAATTATTTACTTTATTTACATGTATTTATACTATATTAACTTTCAAAAAGTAGATACAGATACCTGCTTCAAAGAATCTAAAGTAAAGTAATATGACAGAAAAGGAGGAGAAAGGTAGGAAGAAACTGATTTAGCTAGTGTGGTCATACTGAAATGGTGATTTATATAATACTTTTTCAGGCACTGAGAAACTTTACAGAAAATAGGTTTTATGTATATTCAGATGAGTGCTAACAATTTTTTTTGAAGGCAAGTATTTGGCATTTACTAGATAAAAAGTAAATTAACAGAAGGATTTTGCATGTTATTTATGATATAATAGAGTTATCAAGACACATAAATAGAAAAAATACCAATCTCTTAAGATAATGTCTGAATATTTGCACACATATACACTTACCCTCACATCTGAACAATTTAAGGTTAAAAAAAGTAGGTTAAAAGAAAGGTGGCACAAAATGCTAAGGTAGTCCAGAGGAAGATACTATATCCTACTAGAGAGAATAATAAATGCTTCACATACAGGTTAATTCTAAGTAGCAGAGACATAGGGCACGAACAAGGCAAGAATAATGAGATCACCCAGGAGGTAATTGCCAAAGATATAGAAAAAAAGCATAAATTATCTCCAAAAGCTTTACGTAAGACATTCAGATTTTTAAAAAAAGATCATACGATAGAATGTGAGACTTAAGGAAAGCAAAGTAAGTTTCAGTGGTGCTTTAAATAGGTCCTGCATATGTATTCGCATATTTATTTTAGATGCAAATATAAACCAAAAATAAAATTTGAAGCCCCCCCGTCACAACCATCTGAATGGACTTTCTCCTCAGCCAGGGCACTCTAAAATTTAACTTGAAAGTGTGGTGTAGGCCTTGACAGAAAGTAGGATTTGGACTTGCCTCATTACACCCCTCCAACGTTAACATCAGCACAAAGCTTAAGTCTGATAAGAAACATTTGCATCTGCTAAAGCCTGCTGCTTGAAGGCTTCATCTGCATGATAAAACCTAGGTCTCCATAACCCCTTATCATAAACCAGACCTTCCTTTCTACTGGTAATAGCTCTTTCAACCAGTTACCAATCAGAATATGTTTAAAGCTACCTATGACCTAGAAGCACCCCCAACTTCTAGTTGTCCCACTTTTCCAGATCGAACCAGTGTAAATCTTCTATGCCTTGATTGATGTATTCTGTCTCCCTAAAATATATACTTGCAAGCTGTACCCCGACCACTTTGGGCACATGTCATCAGGACCTCCTGAAGCTATGTCACAAGCACCTCCTTAACTCTGACAAAACAAACTTTCTAAATTGATTGAAACTTGTCTCAGATACTCTGGTTTACACATATAAAAACATACATAGCTCAAGATAATCACATGATTCGAATTATTTAAAGATAATTTCTTTAACTCTAAAATTTATAAAACTTGTATTTACATATAGAAAGACCTGATTTTAGAAAATATAAATTAATGCCATTATATAAACCCATTAAAAGCAAAGCCTAAAGAAACCCTGCTCAGCAAATCAGTATACAAATGCAGTTCAGGTGACTGAACCTCCAAGAGTCAGTGGTTGTGTATATAAGGTTGTCTACCACTATTGAATTTTAAATAAGCAGCCACACTAATCTAAAAATAGTCACGTAACAAAGTAGGAGAATGATATAAGGTGGAAAAAATACATTTTCTTTTTTTTGCCTAGACCTTAAATTATGCAATCAAAGATTATAATGAGTATTTGTTCTAAGAGTTCATGAGGACCGCTGAAGAGGAAGAAAAAAATGTCATTTGCATTGTTAAATGGCAGTCTAAGTGACTTTAGGAGATTTTAAGGAAATGAAGTGGTATTTTTAAGAATAAGAAGAAATAATGGTTTAAACCATTATCTATAGAGAGCTCCTAGGACCTAATTAGATGCTCATTTACATACTAAATAACACGACCACCAGTGTCATAACACTTCCCAGAATACCCGCATTTGGTGTAAAAATGGGTGACACTTCAGTTCTGAGGAATGTCCACCTTTTTCCAGGAATGTTAATGAATATTAACCCCTTGGTTAAAGAAACCCATAATGTAGCAGTCCCAAACCCCCTTGCTCATGACTCTCTCTTGGGTATGACTGCATTCCCATTTCTTTAGTGTGTACTTTTTGCTTTGCGATAAATCTCTGTACTTTCACTATTTTCTGACTGAATCTTAAACTCCTTCCCACGATGATGTCAAAAGCCTGGAAGCAAGCTGGTGTTGAGGTTCCATTGGCGTTAAGTGACCTCCCCCAGCCCACTTGCCAGTATTACATGGAAGTGATTACAGTAGTTGGAACTACAGAAAAGGCGGAGCTAGATGAAGGGAAGTAGATAAATTCAATGAGTGTTTTGGAGGTGGTGGTAAAAAGATTTCTAGATATAGAAATTTTATAGCAGTCTGTTTCAACATTTCTAGCACAAACAGCTTCCTTTGGAGAAACACTCTAACCACCCACCCCCTTTTTAAGCCATTCATATCTTTTCAGTCATATTAACATAAAAAGGAATTCCATATTTAGCATACTATTATGCGTTGATTCCTGGGCACTCTGCTATTCCAAAGAGATTCTTAGACATGAGTTTCTTACTATACATTTAAGTAGCATTAGCTAAATTTTCTTATAGATGGCTTAGGGAAATATTTTTCTAATATTTAAGAAAACTGGTTCATAGATGCAACATGAACAGTGGAAGAGGTTACATTGCCCATATTCACTACTGAGAGACAGGACTAGCTGGATTTCCTAGGCTGACTAAGAATCCCTAAGCCTAGCTGGGAAGGTGACCGCATCCACCTTTAAACACGGGGCTTGCAACTTAGCTCACACTCGACCAATCAGAGAGCTCACTAAAATGCTAATTAGTCAAAAACAGGAGGTAAAGAAATAGCCAATCATCTATTGCCTGAGAGCACAGCGAGAGGGACAAGGATCGGGATATAAACCCAGGCATTCAAGCCAGCAATGGCAACCCCCTTTGGGTCCCCTCCCTTTGGGAGCTGTTTTCACTCTGTTTCGCTCTATTAAATCTTGCAACTGTGCTCTTCTGGTCCTGTTTGTTACAGCTGGAGCTGAGCTTTCGCTCGCCATCCACCACTGCTATTTGCCACCGTTGCAGACCCACCGCTGACTTCCATCCCTCCAGACCTGGCAGGGTGTTCCCTGTGTTCCTGATGCAGTGAGGTGCCCATTGCCACTCCTGATCAGGCTAAAGGCTTGCCATTGTTCCTGCACAGCTAAGTGCCTGGGTTTGTCCTAATCCAGCTGAACACTAGTCACTGAGTTCCATGATTCTCTTCCATGACCCACAACTTCTAATAGAGCTGTAACACTCACCGCATGGCCCAAGATTCCATTCCTTGGAATCCGTGAGGCCAAGAACCCCAGGTCTGAGAACACGAGGCTTGCCACCATCTTGGAAGTGGCCCACCACCATTTTGGAAGTGGCCCACCACTATCTTGGGAGCTCTGGGAGCAAGGACCCCCAGTAACACTATCACACGGAGAAACTTACAAGTAGATAAAATATAAAAAGAGACTATTTTCAGAATTTGCTATGGTATATGTCATATGGAACAAAGTTATTTTTGAGGAGAACTGTTGCCCAGAATTTATAAAGTAGTTTTGTGTTTATAATATTATTCTTAAAAACGCTATCTGAATATCACACCATGATTCTAAATCTATGGGAAAAAAAGAAGAGAAACGATCCATCCAAGAGCTGGAAAGTAAGCTGCAGGGAACCTCCCAACTCTACAATAACAAAATGGCCAAATTACTTCTTAAAAATAATAACAGTCAACATTGTTGAGTAATCTTTTTGATAGAATATGCAAAACTGTTCAACATTTTCTTTTTTATTTCAAGAACATATGAGCCAACTGTTATGATGATGTATCTTGTAGGGACTTTGAGACCAGCATGACTTATGTTCATAATATTTGGATGTTTTGTATTTTTCTTGGACTTATCTACACATTTGTAAAAGTGCCAGCACAAGAAGGGAAAGAAACAAATTTGATCCTCACTCTCAAATATTTAAAGCTATAAGTGTTCTTGTTCTTTGCTCCCTTGTTGCTGAACTGAATGTCTATTCTTCTCATTGAGTATCTGTGACTTTAACAGCCTCATTATAATCTGGAGTACACACCTAATAACAGCACCACGGCAAGAAGAACATGCTCATGACTGACAATAGCAGGAACCTAACAAACCATTCTTTTGTCTAGACACTGTCTTCCTCCCAAGCTTCAGAATAAACAAATCCAAGACTGCAGCTGCATTGGTGTTACATACAGACAAGATGGATAAACAAAATTTGACTTTCTTCCTGTTAGAGTAGGCACAGATACTGACAAACACATTTCCCACATCTTGTACACATATTTTGTCTGCCTGAAGAAAGACCTAAAGAACAATGTATATATGCCTCTGTGTGATATGTGGATAATGCCACATGTTTTTACAGAATCTATTCTCTCCCATTTAGCATAGAAGCAATAACCAAAGTTATATAGTTTTAATTCACTAATATTAAACCAAGGGTCTACCTAGAATCAACACTGCTTTATGATTTTCTGACATCACCCCATTTGAAAGGAAAGAATAATCAAACTGAATTGGGCAGAAGAAAATTTCACCTAGATGTTTGTGGAATATTTTAAAGAAAATGATCTGATATGCAGCAAACTACAAATATTTTCTTCCGATTTTTTTCCCATTCCATTGCTAATTTAAAAACATTTACTTATACCTCACATCACAATTGCGCACAAATGAGTCCCACAAACCCAGGCTGAAGAATACTTGATGTTCAAGGTCTGGGCTTGTATAAGCTCAGTTGACTGTTATTCAGATTTCCATTTATAAGGAAATCCATATATGGACAGCCCATGTTCCATAAAATTCATACTGATAAACTCTGCCACAAATTTTAAAAATTGTTTTAACGATATTTTATACTTTTTTTTTTTTTTTTTTTTGAGACGGAGTCTCGCTCCGTCACCCAGGCTGGAGTGCAGTGGCACGATCTCGGCTCACTGCAAGCTCTGCCTCCCGGCTTCACGCCATTCTCCTGCCTCAGCCTCCCGAGTAGCTGGGACTACAGGCGACTGCCACCACGCCCGGCTAATTTTTTTGTATTTTAGTAGAGTCAGGGTTTCACCATGTTCGCCAGGATGGTCTCGATCTCCTGACCTTGTGCTCCGCCTGCCTCGGCCTCCCAAAGTGCTGGGATTACAGGCATGAGCCACCGCACCCGGCCTTATACATTTATTTTTATCTGCTTCATTTTATGTTCTGTAGATAAACCCTTGAGCAAAATGTCAAGTGGCAGGTTCTGGTAAAGTCAGGTAAAAGGGTGGCAGCATGTGGTCCTCTACAGAAAAGGCCACAAAGATAATCTCTCTTTGTTTCCCTCTACCCTCCATATTTCCCAGCTATTGGCAAAGCATGTGCTTCAGAATAATTCCCAAAGAGAGTTTAACACAACATGTTCCCAGGAATGCAATGCACATCAATGGGTAGTAAAGAGTTAATTGGAATTATTATATTTCCCTGCACCTCAAACACCCTGAGTCAAAACTTTTTTAAAAAATTTCTTTGGCAGGTGGAGAAATGAATAAAGTAATCTGCATAAAAACAATTATGTACTATCAAGATGGCACTCTATAGAGAAATTTAATTTCCAAGGTTAATAAAAAATGACATCCCCTTCCTCAAACTTGAAGATTGCTTGTAGCCAGGAATCCTAAATAATCACATTACCTATCTTCTGGTATCAGATCATAGTAAGAGTATAATAATTTTCTAAGAATTTCTCTTGGTTCTGAATAAAGACCAACATTACTTTCTCATAGTTAAGATGCAGTAATTCCAAAACATAATTGAGCTCTGTAGTAGCCACAAACCCTTTGATGTGTCATCATAAATGAAACTGTAAAAATCAAATATAGCTAGGAAGATGTTCATCCTTCTGTTCACTATAGACTAGCTTATGCTGTTCTTAATATCCTCTAATCCTTGAGAGGATATATGTATTTACGTGTGTGTGTGTGTGTGTGTGTGTGTGTGTGTGTAGTTTTTCATTCAAAGTTTTCAACCAATAGTTACTTGCTAAATACCAGGAACAATTACAAGAAATTCTGAAAATCACCAAGACATGAGAATATTTGATATTCAAGGTTTCAGCTTGTACAGGCTGCAATCAACTGTTATTGCAGACTGAACAACCCAAGTTGGGTGAAATGTGGCACTAATAAGAGTAGGGATCTGCTATGGACTGAATGTATTGCCACAAAATATACATGTTGTATTTCTGACCCCCAATATGGTGGTATTTGGAGATGAGATCTATGGCAGGTAATTAGATCATGAGGGTAGAGGCCTCATGATGGGATTAGTTCACCTATAAGAAGAGACAGGGACTCTCTGCACTCCGCCAGGTGGATTTACTATCTGTAAATCAGGAAGGGGGCCCTCAGCAAAGCCTGAGTGTGCTAGAATCTGTACCTCAGACTTCCCAACTCCAGAACTGTGAGAATAAATGTTTGTTGTTTAAGCCACCAAGTCTATGATAATTGTTTATAACAGTCTGAGCTGACTAAGAAGGGATCTTACAGAGATTCATATCCATGTGGGTAAGATGAAAAGTGTCCCAATAGTTGGGGGAGATTAAAAGAGTAGAAAATTATTTTAGAGATAGGCAGATCTGAAGGCACAGAAGCAAGACTAGTGGTATAGGAACTTTCATATGAAACACATTAAAAAGAAATTATCTTCCTATGTAATTATTCCCTTTAATTACGTGAAACCCTTGATTAATGTCTGATGCAGCTGTAGAGCCAAGTGCAAATTATTTTGATGAATAAGGAAATTGAATATTAGAGGAAAGAATAGTCTGTATTGAATCAAGGGATTGAATATTAGAAAGAAAACTAGCCTGTGCCACATTTTTTTCTTCCCCAGATTCCTCTGGGAAAATATCACCATCCTATACAGATATGGGATCAGGAGTTTGAGGCCATGATAAGCACTAATGTTTTGCCTACAAGCAGCAAAGTAGTTTAGGTCTAAAAGTCTTTCAATGAATAATTTTTTTTTTTACTTTTAATTATTAACTTGAAGGAAACCGAGGAAGGAAAGAACAGTGACAAATTCACATTACAGTATGGTTAATTAAAATTAACCTTCTTTGACGTCCATCAGACTTAAAATCAAAGGTTGGAGAGAAGTTCTATTGAAAAAATATCAAAATAGTATGCAACTGAAGTGTGGCAAATGTGAGGGACCATAGGGATGGCACAAATTTCTACTTTTCATTGTTGGGAAGGGTCACTCTAACACTAGAATTTTTAAAATTTGAGATTTCATAGATCATTAATTAAAGGAATTTTCACCTTAAAGTTACTGACTTTTAATTTGGTCAGATTAGGATGTTAAACTCAATCAATCATTTAATTAATTTAATTAAGCAACTACTTACTAAATATCCTCATTTTATTAAAAAGTATTGCTGTTTTGAACATACACACACATACAAACACATACACACACATATATCCACATATGTATATTTATGTGTACCCTAAGAAACAAGTATCAAAATTAGTCATTTACCTAAAAATGTCACTGCATTATCACTCTCCACATCTGTTTTATGGTGGTTAAAAAAAATCATTATAGATCAACATTGCTCCTCAAACAAAAATGTAGGAATCATTACAGGAGCTTAAATTCTATCTTAAATTAGGAATACACATAAACTCCTTCAGCATTTCACCTCTTGGCCATGCCTATTCCTACTCTAAATGGATACTTCATAAACTGGCTCTTACACAACTTGGGACTATTTCAGGGACTACAATAGCTTAAACTTAAGATGGACCTTTCTCGCTGATATGGAATAAAGGTCATGAACTCTTGCATTGAGCAGTTGGAAAAATTTAATTCAAATTCTTCCAAATTCTTCAAGTTAGTGGGTGAAAAAGAATTTAAATAGGTTTGGAATAAGAAATACCTTATATCATATTGTAAGTTTTTATTGTAGAGGAATGTATAAAAATGAGGTGGGAGAAATACAGGTAGATACACACCAAAAACCATTGCCATGTTAAATATTAGCCAAAACTGTTGTCCTTACAGATGTTTTTGTAAGAATTTTCTCTAAGTGCCCTGTAATTTTAAGAAGTACTTTAAGAAATGTCTGCTTATACTCACCTCTGAGGAGCTCATTTATTCATGTATATTAGAACATTTCTCAGATGCTTTCCTTTGGTTTCATGCCAGGAGATCTCTAAATAATAAAAGCACCTAATAAGGAGGTCTATTTTATACATCTACAACTAAACCCTCTTCGATGAATAACAAATGGCCCCTTCTTATAGCAAATTTTGAACATAAGGAAGATTGTTACGATGGATTTCCTGTGGTTGTTTTATCCTCTATACCCCATACATATAATTTTTACAAGATTCAGATTACTTTGAATAATAGAGGTATTGGCTGTTCATAAAGAAATCAAACACACTAAGCTGCTATTTTCAACATTATTTTATTATTTTACAGCTCATATTTCTTTTTATCCAGAGTAACTCACGCCAAAAATTTCAAAAGCACTTTTGGCAGATATGTAAATAATTTGGAGAGCAAATATCCAATTAGTAAATTTTGGCAGATAGTCTTTTGGATCCACATGAGAAGAGAAGAATATTTTAATATCCTTGACCAGTTCATTACTACTGACATAGCTCTGCTCACACATGGCAAACACTCCAGGTTTTATTTGGGAGGAATGTGATCAGGGAAATTTGTTACTAAAGCCTAAATGTTCAGATAACATTAAAGTGGTTTTCTTCCTCTCAATTTGCTATTTTCTAAAAATAGATTAAATAAACCTTGGTCCCTTTACTTTTCTATGAGTAATGTTTTTAAGTTGCATATTACTACAAAAGATGATAGTTTGTTTCAATTGCAATGATCTCACACCAGAGATGCAATGGAGAACAGGAACCTGACCATTTGTTCTCAGGGCACATTTACTCTCCATAAACCTGCCCCTTAGTTTCGTTCATTCGTTCAGAGCAGTAACTGTTAGCTGACTCTGATGGACTCAGAAAAGCCATGTCTAATATTCATGAGCTGGAACAAGGTAACTCAGTCCAATTGCTTCCTTTCATAAAGGAAATGATGAGACTTGGAATAATTCCTGAAATGGAAAAACCAAGACTTAGCATTTTAAATGAAAGGATTTAAAGCCAAAGCTTAATTTACAAAGCAAGTGTCTATTATTAAAAATAACTTTTAAAACACAAGCCTCTATTTTAACAGTCACACAAAACTTCTTTCATAAATGTCCACTGTATAGAAAGCATCTATCACAGTCTCAGTTTGCTATATTTTCCCCTTTCTGCTTCATGAATAGCTTCAGAATGTTAGATATCCGTGTTGTTTTTTATTATTATCATAAATAATGACTTTTATTGTTTCTGGTTACCTTTAAAAGGAAGACAGCAACAGACACAGCAATATAGAGTAGTGAGAATTTGCAGAAGCCCCACGTGCTTGTGTCTTCAGTAGACCATCAAATCTGGGCAGCCTTTTGGTCATTTAACTATTTCACTAAGACTACAGAAGCACCTTTTCATTAAACCTCTATTCTTCAAACCAACATGACTGCATTTAGGGACAGTGGATGGGCAAAACTCTCCTCTCTAGAATCCACTGTTGTAATGGAATCTTGGCTTCTTTGTTGTTTCTTTCTGATTTATAACCATGTCTAAAATGTCACATCACATATATATTTTAGGTTCTTTTGCTTCTTATATTGTAATATGTATCCTGAGACTGTGGATACATATGTGTGTGTGTATGTATATGTATATATGTGTTCCGTGTGTATATATCTATATGCATATACATACACACACACACACGTATATACAGGTTCAGTATAATGTACATTTTTGTATAAGTTTATGTATATTTTTCATACATATTTCATAGGTGAAATACATTCATGTGTTTTTTTCTTCTGAAGTTGTAATCATTACTGTGTAAGAACCATAATTAATTATACCTTCATTCAACAAGTATTTTAGTCCTACTTTTTATCAGGCTGTATTTTATTAGCAGTTTTTTTGAAGTTGATTTACATTTCTTAAAATTCCACTGTTTTAAGTATAAAATTCAATGATTCCTAGTGAATTTATAGAACAGTGCAAATATCGCCACAACTCAGTTTCAATTCCCCAAAACATCTCCAGTCCATTTGTAGTCATTTCTCTTTTCCATCCCCAGCCCTAGCCAATCTATAATCAACTTGCTTTCATTCACTTTTTTGAAAATTGTATATCAATGGAATAATACATATGGGGTCTTTTATATTTGGCATTTTTAGCTTAGCATATAACGTTTTTTGAGGTTCATTCATGTGGTAGAATATATCAATAATGCACTCTTTTATATTGCTGAATAGTATTCCACTGTATAGATATGTCACATTTTGTTTATCCATTTACCAGTTGGTTGGCATTTGGGTTGGTTTCAGTTTGGGACTCTTATGAATAGCAATGCTATGAACATTTATACATACATTTTTATATAGATACATGTTTTTATTTCACTTGTATATATACCTCTGGGTCAAATTACTGGGTAAATTTACGTCTTTTTAAGAAATTGCCAATCTGTTTTCCAAAATGGTTGGACCATGTTACATTCTGACCAAAAATGTATGATAATTTTAATTTTGCCATATCCCACATTGTTTCATGTGTCATTTTGATTATAGCCATCCTAGTTGGTGTGAAGTGGCAACTCATTGTGATTTTGTTTTTTGTTTGTTTGTTTGTTTGTTTTTTTGTTTTGTTTTGTTTTTAAGTCTTTAGTGTGTTTATTGTCCTGGTTCACAACCAGCTCTGGCACCAGCCAAAATCATCCCTAATGAGGTGAATCAATAAATTCCAATAATTCCATTAAAAGTACTTTTAATTCTATTAAAGCATTGGTTCTTTATTTTGTTTACTTTTTTTTATAATTAAATTTTATAACTGAATTATATAGTTTTCTTATGAGTCTTTTTTTCTTTTTTCTTTTTTTCTTTCTTTTTCTCTTTTTCTTTTTTTTTCTTTTTTTTCTTTTCTTCTTTTTATTATTATTATTATTATTATTATTATTCTTATTATTATACTTTAGGCTCTATGGTACATGTGCGCAATGTGCAGGTAAGTTACATATGTATACATGTGCCATGCTGGTGCGCTGCACCCACCAACTCGTCATCTAGCATTAGGTATATCTCCCAATGCTATCCCTCCCCCCTCCCCCCACCCCACAACAGTCCCCAAAGTGTGATGTTCCCCTTCCTGTGTCCATGTGTTCTCATTGTTCAATTCCCACCTATGAGTGAGAATATGCGGTGTTTGGTTTTTTGTTCTTGTGATAGTTTCCTGAGAATGATGATTTCCAATTTCATCCATGTCCCTACAAAGGACGTGAACTCATCATTTTTTATGGCTGCATAGTATTCCATGGTGTATATGTGCCACATTTTCTTAATCCAGTCTATCATTGTTGGACATTTGGGTTGGTTCCAAGTCTTTGCTATTGTGAATAATGCTGCAATAAACATACGTGTGCATGTGTCTTTATAGCAGCATGATTTATAGTCCTTTGGGTATATACCCAGTAATGGGATGGCTGGGTCAAATGGTATTTCTAGTTCTAGATCCCTGAGGAATCACCACACTGACTTCCACAAGGGTTGAACTAGTTTACAGTCCCACCAACAGTGTAAAAGTGTTCCTATTTCTCCACATCCTCTCCAGCACCTGTTGTTTCCTGATTTTTTAATGATTGCCATTCTAACTGGTGTGAGATGGTATCTCATTGTGGTTTTGATTTGCATTTCTCTGATGGCCAGTGATGGTGAGCATTTTTTCATGTGTTTTTTGGCTGCATAAATGTCTTCTTTTGAGAAGTGTCTGTTGATGTCCTTCACCCACTTTCTGATGGGGTTGTTTGTTTTTTTCTTGTAAATTTGTTGGAGTTCATTGTAGATTCTGGATATTAGCCCTTTGTCAGATGAGTAGGTTGCGAAAATTTTCTCCCATTTTGTAGGTTGCCTGTTTACTCTGATGGTAGTTTCCTTTGCTGTGCAGAAGCTCTTGAGTTTAATTAGATCCCATTTGTCAATTTTGGCTTTTGTTGCCATTGCTTTTGGTGTTTTAGACATGAAGTCCTTGCCCATGCCTATGTCCTGAATGGTAATGCCTAGGTTTTCTTCTAGGGTTTTTATGGTTTTAGGTCTAACGTTTAAGTCTTTAATCCACATTGAATTAATTTTTGTATAAGGTGTAAGGAAGGGATCCAGTTTCAGCTTTCTACATATGGCTAGCCAGTTTTCCCAGCACCATTTATTAAATAGGGAATCCTTTCCCCATTTCTTGTTTTTGCCAGGTTTGTCAAAGATCAGATAGTTGTAGATATGTGGCATTATTTCTGACGGCTCTGTTCTGTTCCATTGATCTATACCTCTGTTTTGGTACCAGTACCATGCTGTTTTGGTTACTGTAGCCTTGTAGTATAGTTTGAAGTCAGGTAGTATGATGCCTCCAGCTTTGTTCTTTTGGCTTAGGATTGACTTGGCGATGCGGGCTCTTTTTTGGTTCCATATGAACTTTAAAGTAGTTTTTTCCAATTCTGTGAAGAAAGTCATTGGTAACTTGATGGGGATGGCATTGAATCTGTAAATTACCTCGGGAAGGATGGCCATTTTCATGATATTGATTCTTCCTACCCATGAGCATGGAATGTTCTTCCATTTGTTTGTATCCTCTTTTATTTCATTGAGCAGTGGTTTGTAGTTCTCTTTGAAGAGGTCCTTCACATCCCTTGTAAGTTGAATTCCTAGGTATTTTATTCTCTTTGAAGCAATTGTGAATGGGAGTTCACTCATGATTTGGCTCTCTGTTTGTCTATTATTGATGTATAAGAATGCTTGTGATTTTTGTACATTGATTTTGTATCCTGAGACTTTGCTGAAGTTGCTTATCAGCTTAAGGAGATTTTGGGCTGAGACAATGGGGTTTTCTAGATATACTATCATGTCATCTGCAAACAGGGACAATTTGACTTCCTCTTTTCCTAATTGGATACCCTTGATTTCCTTCTCTTGCCTAATTGCCCTGGCCAGAACTTCCAACACTATGTTGAATAGAAGTGGTGAGAGAGGGCATCCCTGTCTTGTGCCAGTTTTCAAAGGGAATGCTTCCAGTTTTTGCCCATTCAGTATGATATTGGCTGTGGGTTTGTCATAAATAGCTCTTATTATTTTGAGATACGTCCCATCGATACCTAATTTATTGAGAGTTTTTAGCATGAAGGGTTGTTGAATTTTGTCAAAGGCCTTTTCTGCATCTATTGAGATAATCATGTGGTTTTTGTCTTTGGTTCTGTTTATATGCTGGATTACATTTATTGATTTGCGTATATTGAACCAGCCATGCATCCCAGGGATGAAGCCCACTTGATCATGGTGGATAAGCTTTTTGATGTGCTGCTGGATTCTGTTTGCCAGTATTTTATTGAGGATTTTTGCATCAATGTTCATCAAGGGTATTGGTCTAAAATTCTCTTTTTTTGTTGTGTCTCTGCCAGGCTTTGGTATCAGGATGATGCTGGCCTCATAAAATGAGTTAGGGAGGATTCCCTCTTTTTCTATTGATTGGAATAGTTTCAGAAGGAATGGTACCAGCTCCTCCTTGTACCTCTGGTAGAATTCGGCTGTGAACCCATCTGGTCCTGGACTTGTTTTGGTTGGTAAGCTATTGATTATTGCCACAATTTCAGCTCCTGTTATTGGTCTATTCACAGATTCTACTTCTTCCTGGTTTAGTCTTGGGAGGGTGTATGTGTTGAGGAATTTATCCATTTCTTCTAGATTTTCTAGTTTATTTGCATAGAGGTGTTTGTAATATTCTCTGATGGTAGTTTGTATTTCTGTGGGATCGGTGGTGATATCCCCTTTATCATTTTTTATTGCATCTATTTGATTCTTCTCTCTTTTTTTCTTTATTAATCTTGCTAGCGGTCTATCAATTTTGTTGATCCTTTCAAAAAACCAGCTCTTGGATTCATTGATTTTTTGAAGGGTTTTTTGTGTCTCTATTTCCTTCAGTTCTGCTCTGATTTTAGTTATTTCTTGCCTTCTGCTAGCTTTTGAATGTGTTTGCTCTTGCTTTTCTAGTTCTTTTAATTGTGATGTCAGGGTGTCAGTTTTGGATCTTTCCTGCTTTCTCTTGGGGCATTTATTGCTATAAATTTCCCTCTACACACTGCTTTGAATGCATCCCAGAGATTCTGGTATGTTGTGTCTTGGTTCTCATTGGTTTCAAAGAGCATCTTTATTTCTGTCTTCATTTTGTTATGTACCCAGTAGTCATTCAGGAGCAGGTTGTTCAGTTTCCATGTAGTTGAGCAGTTTTGAGTGAGATTCTTAATCCTGAGTTCTAGCTTGATTGCACTGTGATCTGAGAGATAGTTTGTTATAATTTCTGTTCTTTTACATTTATTGAGGAGAGCTTTACTTCCAAGTATATGGTCAATTTTGAAATAGGTGTGGTGTGGTGCTGAAAAAAATGTATATTCTGTTGATTTGGGGTGGAGAGTTCTGTAGATGTCTATTAGGTCCACTTGGTGCAGAGCTGAGTTCAATTCCTGGAAATCCTTGTTGACTTTCTGTCTCGTTGATCTGTCTAATGTTGACAGTGGGGTGTTAAAGTCTCCCATTATTAATGTGTGGGAGTCTAAGTCTCTTTGTAGGTCACTCAGGACTTGCTTTATGAATCTGGGTGCTCCTGTATTGGGTGCATATATATTTAGGATAGTTAGCTCTTCTTGTTGAATTAATCCTTTTACCATTATGTAATGGCCTTCTTTGTCTCTTTTGATCTTTGTTGGTTTAAAGTCTGTTTTATCAGAGACTAGAATTGCAACCCCTGCCTTTTTTTTGTTTTCCATTTGCTTGGTAGGTCTTCCTCCATCCTTTTATTCTGAGCCTATGTGTGTCTCTGCATGTGAGATGGGTTTCCTGAATACAGCACACTGATGGGTCTTGAGTCTTTATGCAATTTGCCAGTCTGTGTCTTTTAATTGGAGCATTTAGTCCATTTACATTTAAAGTTAATATTGTTATGTGTGAATCTGATCCTGTCATTATGATGTTAGCTGGTTATTTTGCTCATTAGTTGATGCAGTCTCTTCCTAGTCTCGATGGTCTTTACATTTTGGTATGATTTTGCAGTGGCTGGTACCAGTTGTGCCTTTCCATGTTTAGCGCTTCCTTCAGGAGCTCTTTTAGGGCAGGCCTGGTGGTGACAAAATCTCTCAGCATTTGCTTGTCTGTAAAGGGTTTTATTTCTCCTTCACTTATGAAGCTTAGTTTGGCAGGATATGAAATTCTGGGTTGAAAATTCTTTTCTTTAAGAATGTTGAATATTGGCCCCCACTCTCTTCTGGCTTGTAGGGTTTCTGCCGAGAGATCCGCTGTTAGTCTGATGGGCTTCCCTTTGAGGGTAACCCGACCTTTCTCTCTGGCTGCCCTTAACATTTTTTCCTTCATTTCAACTTTGGTGAATCTGACAATTATGTGTCTTGGAGTTGCTCTTCTCGAGGAGTATCTTTGTGGCGTTCTTTGTATTTCCTGAATCTGAATGTTGGCCTGCCTTGCTAGATTGGGGAAGTTCTCCTGGATAATATCCTGCAGAGTGTTTTCCAACTTGTTTCTATTCTCCCCGTCACTTTTAGGTACACCAATCAGACGTAGATTTGGTCTTTTCACATAGTCCCACATTTCTTGAAGGCTTTGCTCGTTTCTTTTTATTCTTTTTTCTCTAAACTTCCCTTCTCGCTTCATTTCATTCATTTCATCTTCCAGGGCTGATACCCTTTCTTCCATTTGATCGCTTCGGCTCCTGAGGCTTCTGCATTCTTCACGTAGTTCTCGAGCCTTGGTTTTCAGCTCCTTTAAGCACTTCTCTGTATTGGTTATTCTAGTTATACATTCTTCTAAATTTTTTTCAGTTTTCAACTTCTTTGCCTTTGGTTTGAATATCCTCCCGTAGCTCAGAGTAATTTGATCGTCTGAAGCCTTCTTCTCTCAGCTCGTCAAAGTCATTCTCCGTCCAGCTTTGTTCCGTTGCTGGTGAGGAACTGCGTTCCTTTGGAGGAGGAGAGGTACTCTGCTTTTTAGAGTTTCCAGTTTTTCTGCTCTGTTTTTTCCCCATCTTTGTGGTTTTATCTACTTTTGGTCTTTGATGATGGTGATGTACAGATGGGTTTTTGGTGTGGATGTCCTTTCTGTTAGTTTTCCTTCTAACAGACAGGACCCTCAGCTGCAGGTCTGTTGGAGTACCTGGCCGGCCTTGTGAGGTGTCAGTCTGCCCCTGCTGGGGGGTGCCTCCCAGTTAGGCTGCTCGGGGGTCAGGGGTCAGGGACCCACTTGAGGAGGCAGTCAGCCCGTTCTCAGATCTCCAGTTGCTTGCTGGGAGAACCACTGCTCTCCTCAAAGCTGTCAGACAGGGACATTTAAGTCTGCAGAGGTTACTGCTGTCTTTTTGTCTGTGCCTTGCCCCCAGAGGTGGAGCCTACAGAGGCAGGCAGGCCTCCTTGAGCTGTGGTGGGGTCCACCCAGTTCAAGCTTCCGGGCTGCTTTGTTTACCTAAGCGAGCCTGGGCAATGGCGGGCGCCCCTCCCCCAGCCTCGCTGCCCACTTGCTGTTTGATCTCAGACTGCTGTGCTAGCAATCAGCAAGACTCCATGGACGTAGGACCCTCTGAGCCAGGTGCGAGCTATACTCTCCTGGGGCACTGTTTCCTAAGCCCATCGGAAAAGCACAGTATTCGGGTGGGAGTGGCCCGATTTTCCGGTGCCCTCTGTCACCCCTGGAAAGGGAACTCCCTGACCCGTTGTGCTTCCCGAGTGAGGCAATGCCTCACCCCTGCTTTGGCTGGCGCACAGTGCACTCACCCACTGACCTGCGCCCACTGTCTGGCACTCCCTAGTGAGATGAACACGGTACCTCAGATGGAAATGCAGAAATCACCAGTCTTCTGTGTCGCTCGCGCTGGGAGCTGTAGACCGGGGCTGTTCCTATTTGGCCATCTTGGCTCCTCCCCCTCATTGTGATTTTGAAATGCATTTCCCTAATGGCTCATTATGTCAGTATCTTTTCATGAGCTTGTTAACCATTCATTTATCTTCTATAGTGAAATGTCTATTAAAATATCTGGAACTGTTTTACATCAGAGGATACAGTATGGAACAAAATAAGTTTCCCACACTCAAGAGCTCACATTCTAGTAATAGGAAGAAAAAAAAAAAAACTGTTTCAAATGGTGTTATATCATATGGAGAAATGCAAAACACTGCAATGGGCATAGGAAGTACCAGACTGAGGGTGGGTTTGATATTTAAATAAAGTCAACAAGGACATTTTCACTGATAAGTAAACTGCAGAAGGTCTGGAAGAAAGTGAGGGAGGAACCCACCTGTACTTCTGATAGATAGATGTATATGTATTCAGTATCATATTTTCCTTAAAGAAGGGAGTATCACATGCAACTATTTAATTAAGGGAAGCAATTAACACATTTTGTTCTCCTGCCTACACTGTTATTTAAAGAAGACCTAGTATCAATGACTCAAATATTGTCACTTATAAGATTTAGAGTTCTGGAGGTGCTTTTAATAATCATTTAAAAAATGGCACAGAGCAAATTATTGTAATATTCATATAATCTACATTATATAGTAAATGAGGTGACTGACTTTTACCAAGTTACTGCTGCTATATGTATGCTTTTTAATCTTATGACATAGAAATATAATAGTACACATTCTGTTTGATAGGAATCCATATTTTTATACTACAGGAAATTGACTTTTTCTCACTAACACAGCTAGAAATTTGCTTCCTATGACACCACAGCATCGTGATGAAGGACATCTTGCATGACGGGAAGAATGCAGGCATGTAGGTTTCATTTTAGACCATGATAAAAACTCAGAACTAAAATTGTACCTAGAATAAGTATATATGCAAAACATATCCGTGTAGCGTTAATAAGAGACATTAGATACTCCAGCACAGACAGAAGCTATGTGGGGCCTACAGGGGAGACTAATTCGATCAGAAACAGCTCTATCTTATTATCTTCATCCAAAAAGTTATCTAGAATGGTTAATTTGATATGTGATTGCTAAGTTTGAACCCTTTTTCTTTTATTTGTTATCTGGGATTAGCAGTGATTGCTTCTTTTGTTTTGTTTTCTGTGGTTTTGTTGTTGTTTAGTTTTTTTGTTTGTTGATTTTTTTTGATTCCTTGGTTTGGGCTTGAGAAGGGGCATTCTTGTAGAGAATAAAGTATATTTCCATGACATACTGATTATGTGGTCACTTGACCTCTGGGCAGATTTTGGCATAGGGCTCTGGTTGTCAGGCAGCAATTCCTAGCACATGCCAACTCTCTGGTTCTTGTTTTCCCTTCCCTTAGGGGTCTCCAGATGAGTATCATTGACTGGAAATGCTTCATGAAACTCTGGTTTCATTTTGGGCATAACTGCCTGCAACAAGAGGATCTGGTTAGAATTAGCTCTACAGACTCAACCACTGCCCATGCCATGGAGTTACCATTACCAAAAGCATTATCCAGATTGGGTATATCATATCGTAAGGAGAGGAGGGATAAGAATAGCAAAGATAGAGATAGGGATATGCAGTAAAACACTTAATATTTGAATTAATAAGGCTGGGACAAGGTTGAAATTAACTAAGGTGGCAGAAAAATGATACCACAGAAAAAAAAATTGAGACAAAAATTGTAAAACACACTGGGGTCATGCCAAGTGCTGAATGCGTGCCATTGAAAAACATGGCCTTAGTTTCTGGCCTGATAAAGCTTATAATCCATTATGTAAGATAGACAATAAACAATCAAAGGGGAAAAAACATATTAATGCTGCCTGCATTATAACTAGGTAATATAAAAGGAATAACAAAAGCCACCTAGATTAGACTGTGAAGTGAGGAAAATCCTGAATCATGATGGGATTTAACTGGTGAAGTCAAGGGAATGATTGAATGCAAAAGGTAGAGCATGTTCAAAGGTCCTGAGAAAGCACTTGAATTTTGCATGGACTGAAAAGATCAGTGTGGCTGAAGCAGGGAAAATATTGATAGAGAACAGCTAGAAATGAGCACTGAAAATTACATAAAGGATGGATTGTGTACAAATGATTAGCTAATAATAAAGATTTGAGATTTTATTTTAAATTTAATAAATAATAGTTTTATAATTTTAAACTGAGACTAATATGACCTCCTTTACCTTTTAACAAAATCACTCTATCTTCTGGGTGAAGAATGCCTTAGATGGAGGTAAGGATGGATATGAAAAGACTGGAGGCTAATACAAAAAAACAATGATGTGGACTAGAATGAAAGCAGGAAAATGTATCAACAGTATTCGGAGATGAATTGTGAGTAGAAGATAGGCAATGGAAAGTGAAATTTCCCAAATTCTGGCTGACATCATTGAAGCCAATTAATGAAGTGTGTCAACTCTGGAGGAATAGTACATTTGAAAAGAAAGATCAATAATGCCATTTTGAACACCTTAATTTTGAGATGTTTGTCACCAAAATCGATATGTTGAGTTGCCATTTGGATAGCGGAGTACAGAGCTCAGAAGAGAAATCAAAAATAAAGATAGTAATTGGGAAGCTTTCACAAATACATGGGTTTTTTTTTTAAACCCATGCCATAGCCCTATGCCAATAAAAATTGATGAGATTGCTTTGAGTGAGGGTGTATAATGAGTAAAAATATTCAAATGTCCAAAGATTATTTAAAGATTGGGAAAAGAGAGAAATTGCAAGAGAAAAATGAAAAATTACTGATGATATTTAAGAAGAAATTAAGAGAATTTGATATCAAAAGAAGGAATAGAATAGAATAGATTTCACAAAGACAGGTACGGAGAGAATTTTTTCAAATGCTTCTAGAAGGTTAAAATAGACATAGAGGATTAAAAAGTTTACATTGGTTTTAACAGCATGGAATTCACCAATGTAACCAGAGCCCTTTCAGTAGACTGGAGGAGTGAGAGGCTAAATGGCATGAATCAAAGTTAATGGAAGTGAGGAAGCAAAGGCAAAGAAAATAGACAGAGCTTTATAGATACTGTAATATGTGGAAGTGACTTTGAGAAGATAGGGTTCAAACGGATGTTTTAAGAAGGAAGGGTAGTGAATTTGTTTAAAATGATGATGGAAATAACCCAATAAGGAATATGCAGGTGAAGATCCAGAAGAAAAAAATGTATAGCCAATATAGTTTGGTTACAGGAAGTGGGTTTGGCACTTCTTAATTGGGCCAGACTAAACCTGAAATATCTTAGACAGATTGATTCTTCAGCTGGGGATAAGAAAAAGACAGATAGTGGGATTGACATGGTTTGCAAGACAAGAGTATAAACAACTTCAGCCATGATTTTACTAGATATCAAAAGATGAACTGCTGCAAAGTTCATCAATTTTCTTAATCCTATCTGTTTACTAGAAATCTTAAAATCTTTAAAACGTGAACAGGTGGTCATGTGCTTTGTGCAGAAACACCAGATATGGACAATAATTGGGAAATACTATCTGGCTTTATAGAAGCCCTAAGGGGGAAAGATACCAGAGAGGAGATGAGTATCACAATGCAGCTCAAATCAAAGACTCCAGGGATCAAAAGGAGGTGGGCCGTGAATGTGCCCAGGGAAGAAGCCCCACATCACCAGTCAGTATTCAGGGTCTGTCTTCTTTTCACCTCACAACCTGGTGGTCTTTCTCTCTTTATTCCAAGCGTCCATAATGTCTATCATTTTCTTCTCCCATACACTTAAAAAGGTGTACAAAACTAAAGAATACATTATCCATTTTCTCTTATTATTACAAAGGCCTCACCAAACTTTGAGATGTAGTAAAGATAACTTACTTCAGGTATTTTGAGAGACTGGTTGTAGAATACTTTTAAAATTAGAGAATTCTTTGTTCAGAAATGGTTAGATTTGGACAATACCTTTTAAGAACCAAATGTAATGATACGTTCAAAGATACAGAGATGGACTTCTTTCAAAAGTAATAATAAAACTATAATTAGTGATGAATGATCTTGAATTACCTGCTGACTCAAATCATCAACTGAGGTTCTTAAGAGTGAAAACCTTACAGAATGTTTTTTCCCATGAAATTTCCAGTAGGCATTGTTTAGTTAGTGCCTGCCTTGGAATTCCAGTACAAAAGTCTTTCTTGTGGTAGCTCAACTCTGTCTTTTTTGGAAGCAGTCAATGCCAGGAAATGAACTGAGATGGAGAAATATAGTGAGGTTTTTGTTTTTGTTTTTGTTTTATGGTTTTATTTTATTTCCCCACTGAAAGCTCACACTAAGAAAACGAAGCATGGTCTGTCTCAGAAGAGAGTTTAGAAGTGTTAAATGGGTTCATATACTCAAAGTAGTTCTGTATTACTCAATTTGTAAATTAACAAATAAAATATTGTTTGCCCAAGAGCAGACTCACAAACCCATCAGAATTTGTGGTTGCCAAAACTCTGGAACTTTGCACTAGCTTCAACCATGGGAGATTTGTGACCTCTTGAGATTGCTATTTGCATACTATTGTTTAGGTATAGGTAATACAGAAGAGTTAACAGAGTTCCTCAGGGTGCCCAACTTAGATAAAAAGGGAAAGAAGGAATACATTGCTTCCCAGCATCAGGGGATTCTGAAATGCCTTCTGTTCACTACAATTTGTGATTCTGCTTATTTAAAGTAAGGAGAAATTTGAGTTTACTTTCTGTGGTCTGGAGCCCTCCCACTTTGTTCTGGGACCCCATCAGCAAGGAACTTATAACCTGAAAGTGTCTGTGGCACCCTTTGGACACCCAAGGAGACGAAGTCTGTAAAGCGATGTTAAAATTTCAGTTACAAAGCCACTTTGCAAATAAGTCCTGAGTTTATGTCCCCAAGCAACCTGAGAAGAGGTCACAGTGTTGCTTTAGGTGTTGGCTTTTGGATAAGAGGTGTAATTTGAGGCCCCTTTTGATTTTCCTTTTTCAAGAAAAATAAGGTCAACTCTTGCTTTTCTAACTACAATCAGCTTCATATTAAATTCCTTCCTGAACTTTCACCTTCTAACAGTGGAGTGCTCTGAAACAGTTTTAATCATTTTTTATGTTAGAAAATGTTGCACATTTTGAAAATTAATTCTACTACAGTCAACATTATGATTTTAGTTCATTGTAATCTAGGAAACATTCTTCAACATATATGTCATAATGATATTTTATTTGACTGATTTTGATCTGTAATTATTATTTTATGTACCTTTGAATTTTCTAGTTTTGATTGGGAAAAAAAGTAGCATTTTAGCTAACTTGTTACTAATGTATGAATATGTGTGTGCACACACATACACACTTGAAATCTTGTCAAAAGTTCTGTCATTTCCAAATTTAATCTAGGTTCAACAAACTAAACTGCTTAATATAAGTTTGGATAGATACTCTAAGAAAACATAGGGAGCAAATTGTGAGTGGTTAAAACAAATCTTTTCAATCATTTTAGTTTCCACTATCTGTATATGCAGATCTTATTCTCATTTAGCAAAGCTTTTTTCAAAAGGAAGAAATCTAAAAGTTTAAAGGCATCAATGTGTATCAAACAATATAGTTATTTTCCTACAGAAAGCGAGAGGGAAGTGGATGAGTGCTATGTGGTCAGGAGACCATGTAGGATTGAGTGTCAGCATATCTGGCTTCATGTTCCTGCCTTACTTCTACATAGAAAGTCGGTTAAGTTTTCTGAACAAAAAATTATTCAACAGAAAATGGAAAATTTTGGACCAGAAAACATCTTCCACCTATTCTATGCCTGAACATTATCTTAATCTTAGCAATTAACAAATATTGATTTATTTGTTTCATTTCATTTTTCTTTTCATTTTATGTTTTTTGGGCTACATATAGGTTTATTAATTTAAACTTAACTGTGTTTATTTAATTTTATGTTTTATGCATTCCTGAAAAATGTGTGCTGTTTGAGAGCATATGATAATTTATATCAATGGTGTTATACAGCACTCTGTTTTTCAGATCTAATCATGTTTCTATGTGTGTATCTGATTTTCCATTCTAACTGCTGCATTCACAGTACTTCACAAGGTGAACTTTACACATCATAGCTACTTAATTTCCTGATGATGGGCACCTGAAATACCCGACTCTACCTTCACAAGCATTTCCATAGTACACAGCCTTGAATACTTTATGAACATGTGTGAGAATTTCTTTCAGATAAATACCTAGGAATAAACTATCTGGGCCACTCATAGAGCATATCAGTAATTTCACATGGTAATGCCATGGTGCTCTCCCTTCTGATAAAGCTAGGGTATACTCCCGCTAGCTGTACATAGGGGTTTCTATACCCTACATATACACCAACACTGGCATTAGCCAGCTTTCTAATTTTTGACAATTTAAGATTATAAAGTGAAAGATTTTGTTTATATTTTTATTTCTGTCATTTCCAATGGGTTTTAATGGATGTTCATGTTAGCTTTAATGTTTTTGTGACCCATTAAGTCATATCCTTTGCTATTTTTTTGGTAGGAGAAGTGGTGCTTTGGAAAAATTCTCTGAATATTCTAGGTATTAATTCATTGTGGATTTTAGAAATTGCAAATGTTCCTCCATTATTTCCACCATACAACCTTAGACCGAGATTCTTCTTCATTGAACATATTTAATAATAATATAATAAAATTATTCTCTTTGAAGCAATTGTGAATGGGAGTTCACTCATGATTTGGCTCTCTGTTTGACTGTTATTGGTGTATAAGAATGCTTATGATTTTTGCACATCGATTTTGTATCCTGAGACTTTGCTGAAGTTGCTTATCAGCTTAAGGAGATTTTGGGCTGAGACAATGGGGTTTTCTAAATATACTATCATGTCATCTGCAAACAGGGACAATTTGACGTCCCCTTTTCCTAATGGAATACCCTTTATTTCTCTCTCCTGCCTGATTGCCCTGGCCAGAACTTCCAACACTATGTTGAATAGAAGTGGTGAGAGAGGGCATCCCTGTCTTGTACCAGTTTTCAAAGGGAATTCTTCCAATTTTTGCCCATTCAGTATGATATTGGCTGTGCGTTTGTCATAAATAGCTCTTATTATTTTGAGATACATCCCATCAATGCCTAATTTGTTGAGAGTTTTTAGCATGAAGGGCTGTTGAATTTTGTCAAAGGCCTTTTCTGCATCTATTGAGATAATCATGTGGTTTTTGTCTTTGGTTCTGTTTATATGCTGGATTACGTTTCTTTATTTGCATATGTTGAACCAGCCTTGCATCCCAGGGATGAAGCCCACTTGATCATGGTGGATAAGCTTTTTGATGTGCTGCTGGATTCAGTTTGCCAGTATTTTATTGAGGATTTTTGCGTCGATGTTCATCAGGGATATTGGCCTAAAATTCTCTTTTTTTGTTGTGTCTCTGCCAGGCTTTGGTATCAGGATGATGCTGGCCTCATCAAATGAGTTAGGGAGGATTCCCTCTTTTTCTATTGATTGGAATAGTTTCAGAAGGAATGGTACCAGCTCCTCCTTGTACCTCTGGTAGAATTTGGTTGTGAATCTATGTGGTCCTGGACTTTTTTTGGTTGGTAGGCTATTAATTATTGCCTCAATTTCAGAGCCTGTTATTGGTCTATTCAGGCATTCAGCTTCTTCCTAGTTAGTCTTGAGAGGGTGTGTGTGTCGAGGAATTTATCCATTTCTTTTAGATTTTCTAGTTTATTTGCGTAGAAGCGTTTAAAGTATTCTCTGATGGTACTTTGTATTTCTGTAGGATCGGTGATGATATCCCCTTTATCATTTTTTATTGTGTCTATTTGATTCTTCTCTCTTTTCTTCTTTATTTGTCTTGCTAGCAGTCTATCAATTTTGTTGATCTTTTCAAAAAACCAGCTCCTGGATTCATTGATTTTTTGAAGGGTTTTTTTGTGTCTCTATCTCCTTCACTTCTGCTTTGATCTTAGTTATTTCTTGCCTTCTGCTAGCTTTTGAATGTGTTTGCTCTTGCTTCTCTAGTTCTTTTAATTGTGATGTTAGGGTGTCAATTTTAGATCTTTCCTGCTTTCTCCTGTGGGCATTCAGTGCTATAAATTTCCCTGTACACACTGCTTTGAATGTGTCCCAGAGATTCTGGTATGTTGTGTCTTTGTTCTCACTGGTTTCAAAGAACATCTTTATTTCTGCCTTCATTTTATTATATACCCAGTAGTCATTCAGGAGCAGGTTGTTCAGTTTCCATGTAGTTGAGTGGTTTTGAGTGAGTTTCTTAATCCTGAGTTCTAGTTTGACTGCACTGTGGTCTGAGAGACAGTTTGTTATAATTTCTGTTCTTTTACATTTGCTGAGGACTGCTTTACTTCCAACCATGTGGTCAATTTTGAAATAAGTGTGTTGTAGTGCTGGGAAGAATGTATATTCTGTTGATTTGGGGTGGAGAGTTCTGTAGATGTCTATTAGGTCCGCTTGGTGCAGAGCTGAGTTCAATTCCTGGATATCCTTGTTAAGTTTCTGTCTCGTTGATCTGTCTAATGTTGACAGTGGGGTGTTAAAGTCTCCCATTATTAATGTGTGGGAGTCTAAGTTTCTTTGTAGGTCTCTAACGACTTGCTTTATGAATCTGGGTGGTCCTGTATTGGGTGCATATATATTTAGGATAGTTAGCTCTTCTTGTTGAATTGATGCCTCTACCATTATGTAATGGCCTTCTTTGTCTCTTTTTATCTCTGTTAGTTTAAAGTCTGTTTTATCAGAGACTAGGATTGCAACCCCTGCCTTTTTTTGTTTTCATTTGCTTGGTAGATCTTCCTCCATCCCTTTATTTTGAGCCTATGTGTGTCTCTGCACGTGAGATGGATCTCCTGAATACGGCACACTGATGGGTCTTGACTCTTTATCTAATTTTCCAGTCTGTGTCTTTTAATTGGAGCATTTAGCCCATTTATATTTAAGGTTAATATTGTTATGTGTGAATTTGATCCTGACATTATGATGTTAGCTGGTTATTTTGCTCGTTAGTTGATGCAATTTCTTCCTAGCATCGATGGTCTTCACAATTTGGCATGTTTTTGCAGTGGCTGGTACCAGTTGTTCCTTTCCATGTTTAGTGCTTCCTTCAGGAGCTCTTGTAGGGCAGGCCTGATGGTGACAAAATCTCTCAGCATTTTCTTGTCTGTAAAGGATTTTATTTCTCCTTCACTTATGGAGCTTAGTTTGGCTGGATATGAAATTCTGGGTTGAAAATTCTTTTCTTTAAGAATGTTGAATATTGGCCCCCATTCTCTTCTGGCTTGTAGAATTTCTGCCGAGAGATCAGCTCTTAGTTTGATCGGCTTCCCTTTGTGGGTAACCTGACATTTCTCTCTGGTTGCCCTTAACATTTTTTCCTTCATTTCAACTTTGGTGAATCTGACAATTATGTGTCTTGGATTTGCTCTTCTTGAGGGGTATCTTTGTGGCATTCTCTGAATTTCCTGAATTTGAATGTTGGCCTGCCTTGCCAGGTTGGGGAAGTTCTCCTGGATAATATCCTGCAGAGTGTCTTCCAACGTGGTTCCATTCTCACAGTCACTTTCAGGTACACCAAACAGATGTAGATTTGGTCTTTTCACATAATCCCATATTTCTTGGAGGCTTTGTGTGTTTCTTTTTACTCTTTATTCTCTAAACTTCTCGCTTCATTTCATTGATTTGATCTTCAATCACTGATACCCTTTCTTCCAGTTGATCAAATTGGCTACTGAAGCTTGTACATTCATCACATAGTTCTCGTGTCATGTTTTTCAGCTCCATCAGGTCATTTAAGGACTTCTCAACACTTTATTCTAGTTAGCCATTCGTCTAATCTTTTTTCAAGGTTTTTAGCTTCTTTGTGATGGGTTTGAACTTTCTCCTTTAGCTCGGAGAAGTTTGATCATCTGAAGCCTTCTTCTCTCAACTCGTCAAAGTCATTCTCCGTCCAGCTTTGTTCCATTGCTGGCAAGGAGCTGTGTTCCTTTGGAGGGGGAGAGGAGCTCTGATTTGTAGAATTTTCAGCTTTTCTGTTCTGTTTTTTCCCCATCTTTGTGCTTTTATCTACCTTTGCTCTTTGATGATGGTGATGTGCAGATGGGGTTTTGGTGTGGATGTCCTTTCTGTTTGTTAGTTTTCCTTCTAACAGTCAGGGCCCTCAGCTGCAGGTCTGTTGGAGTTTGCTGGAGGTCCACTCCAGACCCTTTTTGCCTGGGTATCAGCAGCAGAGGCTGCAGAATATTGCTGAACAGCAAATGTTGCTGCCTGATCGTTCCTCTGGAAGCTTCATCTCAAAGGGGTACCTGTGTGAGGTGTCAGTCTGCCCCTACTGGGGGGTGCCTCCCAGTTAGGCTACTCAGGGGTCAGGGACCCATTTGAAGAGGCAGTCCGTCTATTCTCAGATCTCAAACTCCGTGCTGGGAGAATCATTAATTAATTATATTTTCTTATTGTTCATAATTCTGAAATTATGTTTTAAAAGTCCTTTAACTTCCTAGATCACAAAGGTAATCATTTTTATTTTTTATGAACTTTATTACCTCTCATAATTATGGTTGTGATCAATTTGGAGTCCACTGTACATATGGTGACATATTAACAACAAATCTTTTCAATACTTTCAATGTGAAATAGTTTATCATGTTTAGTTTAAATACATGACCAAGCTATTTTGATACTACTGCTTCAGAGGGTAAATGCTATTCTTTTTCTTGTCTTTTATAGTATTTCTATAAGGACTTCTCATGTTGCAATGTAAAATAATATTTTCGCTCTGAAATCACCTTTTCCTAGGGCTAAGTACTTGCTTTAGGAAGTGTCATGGAGTAGAGGAGAAAGGCCCTAATAGGTACAGGGCACAATGAGTTTAAAGAGATGATGACCCATGGGCAAAAAACCTTGCTTCCCCTAAGCACCATAGGTTACATGCCTTTGCTGCCACTAGTAGCCAGAAAAACCCAGAAATGGTCAGGGTTTAACTTCCTACCCTCAGGGAGAAACAACACAGTATTTTGAATAGGAGTAAAGGAAACACATGGCTTATCATGTTGCCTGTTTTTATCAACTGTCCCCAACAAGGTCTGATTCCCTGATACTTTCATGATTACACTGGCCTGAAAGCCTGGCAATAGCTCCTGATTTCTGCACATAAGAGATAGCTGATAACTGTCCCAGGTCAACCTAGGAGCTAGGCAGGAGCAGAACACAGAAGGCTTTCCTTCTACTTCTTCAGCTTATTCTCTTCCTCCTGCCTCCAAATTACCCGGTCCCAGTCTGCAGTCATCAGCCTCTGAAAATTATTGGTTTAAGACAGCCCTTAGTCTTCCCAGGTGTTTCTCTTGAAATATTAGTTTCTGGAATCTATGGTTCTCTTTTTTTCCCATAACGTATCCAAAGCTAAATTTAATGTGAAGGAGACACAGCCAGTGATAGTTTACTACCTAGAATGAAGAGTGCCTTTCAAGCACTTCCCAGTGGAAAGCACTTTCTGTTTATCTAAATATTAATCCATAAAGTGACTAAACAATCTTATGTAAGAATAATTTAAGCATGCTTTCCCAATTTCAAACAAAGTTGGCCCATGATCAAGGTAATATAACCAAATATCTGACCAAATTTTCTGTTACATATGTGATTTCCTGTCTGATGAACTTTGCATAGAAGACAGAGTGCTGAGAATAAATTTCAGCCAAAGTTCTGAATTTCTCACTTTTATGGTGTTATAATAAGGCCCTTATAAAAGTAATATTTTTAAAGTAAAATTCATAGTTCCATAAAATAGCATCAGTATTTAAATTTTAGACGTGTCATAAAAAGAAAAATGTTTGAAAATGTATTATTGAAGGTGTAAATCGAAAACAGATTGTATGTGCTGTCTGAGTTCCTGCAGTAGAGTTTGACCTCATATTTTACTTCATTTTAATGATATTCCAAGAAGAAGGGCAGTATTAAATAATATAAAAGAAAAAGAGGTAACATCATATGACAAAAAAATTCACACAATATATATTTATTGTTACATTAAACTGTGTATCAATTAATTAAAGCCAGATTTGGCTGTGTATAGAAGAAAAAATTTAACATTGCTTAAATGAGACAGAAGTTAGAAAAAAATAATATCATATTACCAAAGAATCCACACAATATATATTTTTATTCGTTTAAACTCTTTATTAGTTTGAGGTAGGTTTGGCTGCATATAGAAGAAAAAATTAACGATGGCTTAAATGAAATAAAAATTTATTTCTCTCTTATGTAAAAGAAATTTGAAGTTGAGCAGTGCAGAGATGTACTAAATTACAAGATTCCAAGCTCCAATCTGTCTTCCCTTTCTCAAATGAACACATGGTCTTGATTTCTTACTGTTTCTTCAACCATCGCATCTCAAGAAAGCCAAAACAAGGGGAAGGATTGAAAAAGTGACCTTTCCACACTGAGTTAGATCTCTTTATGCAGTTTCCTGAGAAATCTGATAAAAGATTTCCGCTTCCACCTCAGTGGCCAGAACTTCATCACATGATTGTAACTAGCTGCAAGGGAGGCAGAGAAGAAAAATTTTTTTATTCTGTGTGGGTAAATCTAAACACCAAGTTTCTAGTACAAAAATATAACAGAGAGAATTAATTCCCATGTAAGAAACTAGTTATCTCTGCCACAAGCAGTAACATAAATGGTTCAATTCTTAAAACTTAAAAAAATAAAAACAAGGAGTGTGAGGTATATGAATACTCAAGTGCCCCTTCTGTGATTTTAGCCAAACTAAATGATCATCACAGAGGCCGTGAGGCTCTGATCACAGATGCTTCAAAGACAATTCTATAGCTGATAAATGGCTGTGTACAAATTTAAAACAAAGCCATTTGCAGTGACCACTCAACTGGTTTATTTATCCAAATGACCACCCTCAGTGACACAAAGGTCATATCTTCCTAGACCCCACACTGAAATCTTCAGAACGCTAGCAAATAGATTTCAAAATTGAAGAGTAGGATATATTACTAGGATTTTTATTTTATAATAATAAGAGGCTTTTTAAAGGTGAAAACCCAGTAATATCCTAAAAACCGTCATGTAAGCTTTGAAAGGCAAAGGAGAAATTTGTGATCTATTCTCTAGCTCTATTAGGAAAAATCTAAACCGCCTGTTTGTGACAATATTAATCCGACTTAAGTACCTCCCATAATCACAATTTCTACCATGAGAAAGAGAGTTGATGATAAGGGTAAACACAGTCTTGGTGACTAGCATTCTAAAATGAAGAGTAGGATAGATAATTAAAGATCAACTCAGACCAGTAAAAGATCAAATTGCATATAATCTGTTTTCATAACTAAAAATGTTTGATTAAAATAAAATAAATTAGTTTTCAGTTCCATTAAATTAAATCACTAATACATTAATGAGAGAGCAATAAAGACTAACACTTTAAAATGTAAGAATATTTTATAATGGTGGAAATCTTTTATGTTTCTTCTTATTTATTGGAATAAATTTGTCTATCTTATTCTGTCTAGTGTTTCCTTTCATCATAAACAAAATTAGGTAGTATTTGAATTATATAGAGAAAAGAAAGCCTAATTTCAAAACAATCTATTTATATGAGTGAATTTAATACCTTTACTTGATCTTAGTTTTATATTTTTATCCTTGGTTTTTATATTTTTCTTAACCCATTCCATGCAGGCTTTATTTTTTAGCATAGACATAGCTAAATTATTTTATATTCAACCTTAGAGTATTAAAATGAAAAAAACATCAGATTTATTCGATTTGTTGTTCTCTTGAAAACAATAACCACTTGTTAACCCAGGTAAAACTAAGACTTAATCACCATTGTTAATAACTTAAAAATATTGACAAAAATGCATTACATCTATGATGCAACAGGTATGAAATCTACACATACTTATATAATTTACATTATCATTTACTATGAGGTTAAATATTGTCATCAAATTTTAGTTCAAAATAATGAATAAGTTTATTTGAATAAAAAATAATGTATATGCTCTTATAGTAACTGGGTTTACTTCAGAATCAAAAGGCTTAAGTTTTATGTCTATATATGTAAATTTGTGTATATATTTTAATCTTTTTAAGCCTCTTTGACTTCATTTTTAATGCTAGGAATAACAATATCTGCTATAATTACCTTATAGCATTTTTAAAATGAAATGAGCTAATATATTACAAATTAATTGCTTTGTAGAATTCAGAAGACCATATAAATTTCAGCTAATGTTTTTCATCATGTTGCTATTGTTATAGCCATTATTATTGGTCAGATTTTATTGATTATTTTTATTATAGCTATTACTTGTCTTATAATTAAAATATTATAGAAGGACACGTGTTAACCTTCAAATTCTTTTAAATGTACTTATTCTAATAGATATAAGGGAAAGAAATATCCCTAAAGAATTGCCCATTATGCACAAGTGGATTAAAAAGTAGAAGATGGATGAACAGAAAGTGGCAGAGTCTGATATTTTATTCAGTATTCAGTACATTCATCTAATTGTTTATTAATTTACTCTTCATACCCAGGAATTGTAGTCTTACTAGAAATTTTAAAGTAAAGATATTTTGTAGTGATTAATGTACATTATTCCCATATATTGCTTTGTTTCACTACATTTTAATGAATGCTGTGTTACAATGGGCTAAAAGTCCACTGGTGTTAAAATTTACGTCATCTTGGATAATAAATATGCAAATTCAGCAGTAAAACTGTTTATGACATTATAAAGAAAAATTTGTGTATATTTTGTACAAGTTTCCATAAAGTTCTGTGTTATATTGTTTTTCACTCTCTCTATGTCTTTCTGCTAGCTAGCTAGATAGATAGATCCATTGATTTACCTAACACTTATTATATTTGATAAATAAAATAAAATCCTTATGTTTAACATCTTGTGAATGAAAGCCTCCATTTATGTGAGGCCAATACAAATATGTTTCAATGTGAGAAAAAAAAAATCACTGTTCCCTTTGTCATTGGTTTTGATTACTGGAAATTTATTCTTCAGACAAAGCTAAGTTTCCCTTATTTAATAAATTTATTATAATATCAGTATTTAAGAAGGGAAGACATATCTATTAAAAACTATGTACTCAATAGGAAAAAGACAAGGATGCCCACTCTCATCAGTTCTATTAAACATAGTACTGGAAGTCCTAGACAGCAATTAGGCAAACAAAAGAAATAAAAAGAAATAAAAGACATTTCTGACCAGGTGTGGTGACTCATGCCTGTAAACCCAACACTTTGGGAGGCTGAGGAGAGTGGATTGTTCGATTTGGAGACCAGCCTGGGCAATGTGGTGACACCCTATCTCTACAAAAATGCGAAAATTAGCTGGGCATGGTGGTGCACGCCTGTGGTCCCAGCTACTTGGGAGGCTGAGATGGGAGGATCGCTTGAGCCCAGGAGGTGGAGGTTGCAGTAAGTCGTGATGGCACCACTGCACTCTAGCCTGGGCAACAGAGTGAGACCCTGTCACACACACACACATACACACATTTCCAGAACACACACACACACACACACACACACACACACTCTTCCAAATCAGAAAGAAAGAAGGAAAATTGTCTCTATTTGAGGATAATATGATTTTATATATGGCAAACCCTGAAGACCCCACCAAAATATTGTTAGAACTAATAAATGAATTCAATAAAGTTGCAGATACAAAATCAACACTAAAAAAAACTAGTTGCATTTCTATATACTAATGATAAATTTTCTGTAAAATTAAGTAAACAATTACTTAATTACTTAAACAATTGCATAAAAAAAATTAGGAATACACTTAACCAAGGAGGTAAGTGTGTTTTTATTGGCTAAGGTAATTTTGAATATCTTTAAAATAGAATCTTTTCTAAAACTTTGCTTTGAAAATGGAAAATATTTTGCAAACCTCACAATATTTAAAAATATATGGAAATTATTATGTTATTTAAATCTGAATCAAGACTGTATTTGACAAAAAGAATAAAACCATCATAGGAGACCTAAAGAAGCCAACTGTACACCCTCTGGTTTATTGCTTCCATAAAGTCTAATGACTTTTCCTATTGAGAAGTAATATATATCAAATTTATATAGCCTTCTGTCATTATCAATGATGGCATACCAGGTGTTCACAGTTTATCACTGCCATAATGGTCCAATGATATATGTGAAAACATGCATTTTAAAAATTTGTCTACATATGTTGAATTTTAAAATTCTAATTTTAAAGTCATATGTGTGTATGCATGTAATTTTTAAATTTATATGTGTGTATGCGTGTATGTGTCCATGTATGTGTGTTTCACTATTGTGCCAAGATATATATTTGTGTCTATTTTAAGGTCAGAAGACTATTTTAAGTATAGACAGTGATTTGGTGCCATGTTGTGGTATCTTTTTTGTAATTATTTATAAGACTTCTAATACGTTCTTTTTTCAGTTTAATATCTATGAAACTGAATCAGGACTTAAATACTTGATAAACACAATGAAATATGTTTGTGTATTTTGATATTTTCCATCATTATCCTTATTTCACAAGGATTATTTCATAATTTCCAACAAATTTAGTAAATAGCATTTTTAAAAATTTCATTTAATTACTCTTCAAAGCACTAGCAGAATATGTCTGTGGTGTGTGTGTGTGTGTGTGTGAGACTGTGTGGTGTGTCAGGTATAAATATACCTAGAGCAAATGAAATAAATCATAGACATAACAAAATAATTCAAGAGAATATGTGACTCAAAATTCAAGACTGAAACACAAGGACAGCTTCTTTTAAGTGACTAGAAATTTAAGTATAAATGGTAACAGCTATACATTGGCAAAGCTCATAGAAAGACTTTACTCAATCAAATTTGGATCCAAAGGTTTCCGTGATTCAGGTCTGGATTGGAATAGATTCCTCACAGATGAAAAAATGTAAAATAATAGTTATCCTTCACTGATTTTCACTCACTAGGCAACCAGTTCCTAAATTATAATGTAACACCCTTTGCTATATCTCATTCTTTCCAGGTTACTTTTGTGGCACTATGCATCAGCCCTACTTTAATAATACTATTTTTACAGGAGCCAAAGTATAAATAATAATTTCCCCAATATTCCCCAAGTAATGAGTGCCAGGAGTCATGACTTTTAAGCAGGTAAGACTTGGAAAATCAGAATAAACTTTTAGAAATACATTTAATTCAATTCTATAAATATTAATCATTCAAAATCTGGCCACAATCATAGGAATACAAAAGTAAAATCCCAGTTCTTTTTTCCCTAAAATGTCACAATGTAATAGATCTAACATTGCATATATTTCTAATGTGATGAAATGTTGATATATATTTTCTATCATGCAAACTACAGGTATAAAATTTTTCAAAGATAGTACATGTATTATGTTTTCTATAATACTTACACCATCATTATAGTTTTACCTTTTATATCTCATATTCTATTTTAATTATGGAATGCTATTATTACATATCTCTGATAAAAATATTAAAATTTGCTATGGGAAAATTAAGAAAAGACATATTAAAGCTTGTTATGTAGTAGCAGGGACCTGGGAAAGCTCCTTGGAAGAAGTAAGGTTCATCATTCAGAAGTCAACCTATTTAATACAGAGATAATGATTCAACTTTACTTCAGAGAATTTAAATCTGCAGCTACCCTCTCATGGTTTGAATGTGGTTGGTGACTATTTTTTAATAGAAGCAAGAACTAGCTGACACAACTCAAGTTTTATTTCTCTCACATATTGTTTGAAAATAGTTAGATTTATCTAGTATAACAAAAATCAGAGTATTATACTGAAAAAACTGCATTTCCAGCTTTCCATAAAATTGTGAGCATGTGGCCAAACCAAGCCCTCAATTTTATTAGCAACATTTGGCTAAGTCACATCTGTTTCCATTTGCCCACCTTGTCCACATCACGCATTTCACTCTCCTGACTGGGCAAATTAGTTATTTGCACTTTTACTCCTGCTTGAGAAATGTAAGAAGTGTTTCCATCCCTCATTCTACATGAAGTGACATATTCCTTTCTGGAAAGAGGAAATTGTTTTCCAGAAAAATAAACAGAAAGTGAAAATAGCCTTATTCAAGCAAATTGGCAAGGAATAAATTTAACACACTTATTTGTAAATTCTAAATATTTAAGCTAAGAATCCCATAATAACTTGACCATAAATAGTTTAATGAGGGTAGCAGAGTTGGTTGTAAACCCTAAAAAATCAGCTTAGAGAGTGTGGAGGTAGAAGGAAAATAAAATGTATCAAGTGTCTGTTAAAATCACGTTAGGTGTAATTATCAAAGAGTTTAATATGATTGGCCTCAGTTTATATTCCCATAGTGGAAACAGGAAGCAAACTCAGAGTTACCCAACCTTAAAAGCCTCAGCGCTCTGTCTATTATTCTTTCTACTCTACCAATTATTTTCAATGACTGGCATGCGGTTTATTAGATGTAAGATACAGAAGAAAAAATAAGGCAGAAGTTTTAAAATCATCAGTAATTCATTATATCTGAACTCCCATGGTATGAAGGACATTGTCTCCATTTTTTTATGAATTACCTAATTTGAAAATTTTATTTGTAATTTCTGAGTATGCAGTAAATTTATGTATTTATGGGGCACATGAAGTATTCTCATACAGGCAGACTGCATAATAATCACATCAAGTTAAGGTGGGTATCCATCACTTCAAGTATTTATTATTTCTTTGTGTTAAAAACATTCCAATTATACTCTTTTAGTTATTTTTAAATGTACAATAAATTATCGTTGACTGTATTCACCTTGTTGTGTGATCAAATGCTAGATCTTACTCATTTTATCGAACTATAATTTTGTTCTCATTAACCATTTCCATTTCTCCCTCCCCTCCAAACTACCTGTCCCAGCACCTGGTTAGCTAGTATTCTATTCTCTACCTCCACAAGTTCCATTGTTTTAATTTTCAGCACCCACAAAAGAGTGAAAACATGCAAAGTTTGCCTTTCTGTACCTGGTTTATTTCACTTAATATAATGACCTCTAGTTTAATTCATGTTATTGCAAATGTCAGAATCTCATTCTTTTTTTAAAATTTTATTATTATTATACTTTAAGTTTTAGGGTACATGTGCACAATGTGGAGGTTTGTTACATATGTATACATGTGCCATGTTGGTGTGCTGCACGCATTAACTCATCAATTAGCATTAGGTATATCTCCTAATGCTATCCCTCCCCGCTCCCTCCACCCATCAGTCTCCGGAGTGTGATGTTCCCCTTCCTGTGTCCATGTGTTCTCATTGTTCAATTCCCACCTATGAGTGAGAACATGCAGTGTTTGGTTTTTTGTCCTTGTGATAGTTTGCTGAGAATGATAGTTTCCAGTTTCATCCATGTCCCTACAAAGGACATGAAGTCATCATTTTTTATGACTGCATAGTATTCCATGGTGTATATGTGCCACATTTTCTTAATCCAGTCTATCATTGTTGGACATTTGGGTTGGTTCCAAGTCTTTGCTATTGTGAATAGTGCTGCAATAAACATACGTGTGCATGTGTCTTTATAGCAGCATGATTTATAATCTTTTGGGTATATACCCAGTAATGGGATGGCTGGGTCAAATGGTATTTCTAGTTCTAGATCCCTGAGGAATGGCCACACTGACTTCCACAATGGTTGAACTAGTTTACAGTCCCACCAACAGTGTAAAAGTGTTCCTATTTCTCCACATCCTATCCAGCACCTGTTGTTTCCTGACTATTTAATGATTGCCATTGTAACTGGTGTGAGATGGTATCTCATTGTGGTTTTGATTTGCATTTTTCTGATGGCCAGTGATGATGAGCATTTTTTCATGTGTTTTTTGGCTGCATAAATGTCTTCTTTTGAGAAGTGTCTGTTCATATCCTTCGCCCAATTTTGATGGGGTTGTTTGTTTTTTTCTTGTAAATTTGTTTGAGTTCACTGTAGATTCTGGATATTATATTAGCCCTTTGTCAGATGAGTACGTTGTGAAAATTTTCTCCCATTTCCTTCTGAAACTATTCCAATCAATAGAAAAAGAGGGAATCCTCCCTAACTCATTTTATGAGGCCAGCATCATCCTGATACCAAAGCCTGACAGAGACACAACCAAAAAAGAGAATCGTAGACCAATATCCTTGATGAACATTGATGCAAAAATCCTCAATAAAATACTGGCAAACTGAATCCAGCAGCACATCAAAAAGCTTATCCACCATGATCAAGTGGGCTTCATCCCTGGGATGCAAGGCTGATTCAACATATGCAAATCAATAAATGTAATCCAGCATATAAACAGAACCAAAGACAAAAACCACATGATTATCTCAATAGATGCAGAAAAGGCCTTTGACAAAATTCAACAACCCTTCATGCTAAAAACTCTCAATAAATTAGGTATTCACGGGATGTATCTCAAAATAATAAGAGTTATCTATGACAAACCCACAGCCAATATCATACTGAATGGGCAAAAACTGGAAGCATTCCCTTTGAAAACTGGCACAAGACAAGGATGCCCTCTCTCACCACTCCTATTCAACATAGTGTTGGAAGTTTTGGCCAGGTCAAATTAGGCAGGAGAAGGAAATAAAGGGTATTCAATTAGGAAAAGAAGAAGTCAAATTGTCCCTGTTTGCAGATGACATGATTGTATATCTAGAAAACCCCATTGTCTCAGCCCAAAATCTCCTTAAGCTGATAAGCAACTTCAGCAAAGTCTCAGGATACAAAATCAAGGTACAAAAATCACAAGCATTCTTATACACCAATAATAGACAAACAGAGAGCCAAATCATGAGTGAACTCCCATTCACAATTGCTTCAAAGAGAATAAAATACCTAGGAATCCAACTTACAAGGAACATGAAAGACCTCTTCAAGGAGAACTACAAACCACTGCTCAATGAAATACAAGAGGATACAAACAAATGGAAAAACATTCCATGCTCATGGGTAGGAAGAATCAATATCGTGAAAATGGCCATACTGCCCAAGGTAATTTATAGATTCAATACCATCCCCATCAAGCTACCAATGACTTTCTTCACAGAATTGGAAAAAACTACTTTAAAGTTCATATGGAACCAAAAAAGAGCCCGCATCACCAAGTCAATCCTAAGCCAAAAGAACAAAGCTAGAGGCATCACGCTACCTGACTTCAAACTATACTACAAGGCTACAGTAACCAAAACAGCATGGTACTGGTACCAAAACAGAGATACAGATCAATGGAACAGAACAGAGCCCTCAGAAATAATGCCGCATATCTACAATGATCTGATCTTTGACAAATCTCAGAAAAACAAGCAATGGGGAGAGGATTCCCTATTTAATAAATGGTGCTGGGAAAACTGGCTAGCCATATGTAGAAAGCTGAAACTGGATCCCTTCCTTACACCTTATACAAAAATTAATTCAAGACAGATTAAATACTTAAATGTTAGACCTAAAACCATAAAAACCCTAGAAGAAAACCTAGGCAATACCATTCAGGACATAGGCATGGGCAAGGACCTCATGTCTAAAACACCAAAAGCAATGGCAACAAAAGCCAAAACTGACGAATGGGATCTCATTAAACTAAAGAGCTTCTGCACAGCCAAAGAAACTACCATCACAGTGAACAGGCAACCTACAGAATCTCATTCTTTTTACGGTAGAATAGTACTCTATTGTGTATGTCTACCACGTTTTCTTTACCAATTCCTTTGTTGAACACTTACCTTGCTTCCAAATTTTGGCTGTTTTGAATAGTGCTGCAATAAACATGGAAGTTCAGATACCTCTTCAACATACTGATTTCCTTTCTTTTGGGTATATACCTAAAACTGGGATTTCTGGATCATATGATAGTTCTATTTTTAGTTTTTTGAGGAATCTCCATACTGTTCTCCACAGTGGCTGTACCAATACACACTGCTACCAACAGTGTATGAGGGTTCCCTTTTCTCCACATCCTCAGCATTTGTTATTACCTACCTTTTGAATAAAACCCATTTTAGCTGAGTAAGATGATATCTCATGTAGTTTCTATTTGCATTTTTCTGATGATCAATCATGCTGAGCACCTTTTTGTATACCCATTTGCCATTTGTCTGTCTTCTTTTGAGAAATGTCTATTAAGATATTTTGCCCATTTTTAAATCAGATTATTTGATTTTTCCTGTTGAGCTGTTTCAGCTCCTTATATGTTTTGAATACGAATCTCCTGTCAAATGAATAGTTTGCAAACATTTTCTCCCATTCTGTGGGTTGTTAATTCATATTGTTGATCGTTTCCTTTGTCATGCATTAGGTTTCTAACTTAAAACGATCCCGTTTTTCCATTTTTCTTTTGGTTGCCTGTGCTTATGCGGTATTACCCAAGAAATCTTTGCCCAGTCCAATGTCCTGGAGAGTTTCTCCAGTGTTTTCTTTTAGTAGTTTCACAGTTTGAGGTCTTAGATTTAAGTCTGCAATGCATTTTGATTTGATCTTTTTATATGGTGAGAGATAGTGGTCTAGTTTCATTCTTCTGCATATGGATATCCAGTTTTCCCAGCACTATTTGTTGAAAAGATTGTCCTTTCCCCAATGTATGTTCTTAGCAACTTTGTCAAAAATGAATTCACTGTAGATGTAAGAATGTATTTCTGGGTTTTTTTTTTCTGTTCCATTGGTCTATGTATCTGTTTTTATACTAGTACCATGCCATTTTACTTATTATAGCTCTGTAATATTCCTTGAAGTTAGGTAATGTGATTCCTCCAGTCTTGTTCATTTTCCTCAGAATGGTTTTAGTTACTCTGGGTCTTTTGTGGTTCCATATAAATTTTAGAATTATTTTTTCTATTTCTGTGAATAATGTCATTGGTATTTTGGTAGGGATTGCATTGAATCTGTAGATTGCTTTGAGTACTGTGGATATTTTAGCAATATGGATTCTTCCAATCACTGAACATGCAATATTTTTCCATTTTTTTTTGTCTGTGTCATCTTCAAGTTCTTTCAGCAATGTTTTAGTTTTCATGACAGAGATCTTTCACTTCTTTGGTCAAATTTATTTCTGGGTCCTTTTTGTTTTGTTTGTAGCTATTGTAAATGAGATTACTTTCTTGATTTCTTTTTCAGTTTGTTCACTGTTGGCATATAGAACTGCTATTAATTTTTGCATATTGATTTTGTATCAGTATTTGTATCAGATTTATCAGTTCTAATCTTTTTTTGTGTGTGTGGAGTCCTTAGGTTCTTCCAAATATAAGATCATACCATCTGCAAACATGAATAATTTGACTTCTTCCTTTCCAATTTGGATGCCCTGTATGTCTTTCTCTTGTCTGATCACTCTTGCTAGGACTTACCGTATGATGTTGAATAATAGTGGTGAAAGTGGGAATCCTTGTCATCTTCCACGTCTTAAAAGAAAGACTTTTCATTTTTCCCGGTTCAGTATGATACTAGCTGTGGATCTGCTCTGCATAGCTTTTATTGTGTTGAGGTATGTCCCTTCTATATCCCATTTTTTCAGGGTTTTTATCATGAAGGGATGTTGCATTTTATCAAATTTTTTTTTCAGCATCAGTTGAAATGATCATATGTTTTTTGTCCTCCATTCTGTTGATTATGATGTACCATGTTGATTGATTTGTGTATGCCAAACCATTCTTGCATCCCTTTGATGAATTTCACTTGGTCATAATGGATGATATTTTACATGTGCTGTTGAATTCAGTTTGCTAGTATTTTGTTGAGCATTTCTGCATCGAATTTCATCAGAGATATTGGCCTGTAGTTTCCTTTTTATGATGTGTCTTTGTCTGGTTTTGCTATTAAGGTAGTACTGGAATTGTAGAATGAGTTTGAAAGTATTCCCTCCTCCTCTGTTTTTTGGAATAATTTGAATAGGTCTGGTATTAGTTCTTCTTTAAATGTTTAATAAAAGTCAGCAGTGAAGCCATTAGGTCTGGGCATTTCTCTACTGCAAGACATTTTAATCATAGCTTTGTTCTTGTCTCTTGTTATTGGTCTATTCTGCTTTTGGATTCCTCCATAGTTCAGTCTCATTAAGTTGTATGTGCCTGGGAATTCATCAGTTTCTTCTAGGTTTTCCAATTTATTGGCATATAATTGTTGCTAGTAGTCTTTAATCATCCATTAAATTTCTTCAATGTCAGCTGCAATGTCTCCTTTTTCATCTCTGATTTTATTCATTTGGATCCTCTTTTCTTGTATATTTTTAAAATTTTAACCAATCAGCCACATATACTGAATGGATCCTCTCTTTTTTTCATAGTCTGGCTAAAAGTTTGTCAATGTTGTTTATCTTCTTGAAAAAACAGCTTTTCATCTAATTGATGTTTTGTACTTTTTTGTGTTCACTCCCACTTATTTCTGCTCTGATCTTCTTTATTTCTTTTCTTGTACTAATTTTGGGTTTTGTTTGCTCTTGCTTCACTAGTTATTTAAGATGTATCATTAGGCTGTTTGTTTAAAGTTTTTATACTTTTTTTGATGTAGGTTATTATTGCTATAAACTTTCTTCTCAGTACTGCTTATGCTGTATTCCAAAGGTTTTGGTATATTTACATTTTCATTTGTTTCAATACATTTTTTAAATTTCCTTCTCAATTTCTTTATGAACCTGCTGGATTTCATTCTTCATTCTCCTGATATAATGTTTCACATTGATACGTTAATTCATAGCTACTTGTGGCAATAGCAAGCAGTTTCAAAAGATGAATACATAGCTCAAAGCCAGGTGAGTAGGACATGAGTGCAGTCTCATTTTCATGCTTCTCTGGGCCTGACAATAAAAAGGGTTTGCATTCCTCAGATGACAGTGCTTTTCTTTTCTCCTTAGAGAAGAGCAGCATATTGCTTAAATTCAGGATCATATTATTTAATTTTCACTTGTTTTTATAGTTTCCAAAATTGCTCTTGATTGAATTTTAGTTTTACTCCTTTTGGTCAGAAAAGACACTTGCCATGATTTTTCAATCTTTTAAGACTTGTTTTGTGAAATAACATAAAATCTACTACTTGAGAATGATCCATGTGTTGAGGAGAAGAATGTGTATTCTGTAGCCTTTGGATGAAATGTTCTGAGAGTATCTATTAGGTCCATTTGGTCTAGAGTGCAGATTAAGTCTGATGTTTCTTTGCTAATTTTCTGTCTGGTTAATCTGTACAATGCTGAAAGTAGGGAGCTGATGTTTCCAGCTACTATTCTATTAGAATCTATCTCTCTCTTTAACTCTAATAATATTTGCTTTATATATCTTGGTGCTCCAGTGTTAGGTGTATATATTTCTTAAATTGTCATATTCTCTTGCTGTATTGACCCTTTAAAGTTAAAGAATAACCTTCTTTTTGTCTCTTTTTATGCTTTTTGTCTTAAAATCTATTATATCTGATATCATATCTACTGCTTTTTTTGTTTCCATTTGCATCTAATATCTATCCCTATATCTTTACTTTAGTGTTTTTGTTTCTTTATGGGTGAAGTGTGTTTCTTGTAGGCAGCAGATAGTTGGAGTTTGCTTTTTTATCTGTTCAGCCACTCTAAGTCTTTTGATTAGAGAATTTTATTATTGATAAGGAAGGATTTACTATAACCATTTTGTTGTTGTTTTTTTTCAGTTGTTTCATGGCCTTCTTTTCCTTCCTTCTTTCCTTCATTCCTTTCTCTCTTCCTTTGTGTGAAAGTGATTTTCTCTGGTAGTGTGTTTCAATTTCTTGCTTTTTATCTTTTGTGTTTCTACTGTAGGTTTTTTGATTTGAGGTTACCATGAGGCTTGCAAATAAAATCTTATAACCCATTATTTTAAATTAATGAAAACTTAAATGTACTATTCTAGGATACAACTTTTCTTTTTTCCTTCAGCACGTTAAGTATGTCATGCCACTTTCTCCTGCCCTGTAAAGTGTCCACTAAGAAGTCTGCACCAGATGTATTGGAGCTCTATTGTATGTTACTTGTTTCTTTTCTCTTTCTGCTTTTGGGATCCTTTCTTTATCTTTGACCTTTGGGAGTTTGATTATTTAACGTCTTAAGGTAGTCTTATTTGGTTTAAATCTACTTGTTATTCATTACTCTTGTACTTGAATATTGCTATCTTTCTGGGTTTGTAAAGTTCATTGTTATTATCTCTTTGAATAACTTTCTACCCAAATCTCTTTCTCTACCTCCTCTTTAAGGTCAATAATTCTTAGATTGGTCCTTTTGAGGCTATTTTCTACTTCTTTTATTGTTTTTTTTCTTTTGTGTTCCCTGTGTATTTTCAAATAGCTCACTGATTATTTCTTCTGTTTGATTAATTCTGCTAATGAGAGACTCTAATGCATTCTTATTTTTTCAATTGAATGTTTTAGCTCCAGAATTTCTGCTTGATTTTTAAAATATATTTCAATCTCTTTATTTAATTTATCTGATAAGGTTCTACATTCCTTCTCTATATTATCTTGAATTTAATTGAGTTTCTTCAAAACAGCTATTTTGAATTCTCTATCTGAAAGCTGGCATATCTCTGTCATTCTGAGATTGGTTACTGGTTCCTTATTTAGTTTGTTTGGTGAGGTCATGTTTTCCTAGAAAGTCCTGATGCTTGTGGATGTTCATCAGTGTCTGGGCATTTAAGAGTTAAATATTTATTCTATTCTTTGCAGTCTGGGCTTTCTTGTACCTGTCCTTCTTGAGAAGGCTTTCTAAGTATTCAAAGATAATTGAATGTTGTAATCAAAGTCTGGTCACTGCAGCCATTCTGCATTGGGAACAGCATAAACTCAGTAATGGTGTTACTCTTACAGACTTGTAGAGATGCCTTGGTGATCTTTGGTAAGATCCAAGAGACTTCCCTGGATTACCATGTAAGATCTCTTGTTTCCTTCCTTTACTTTCCTCCAAACAAATAGTCTTTCTCTCCCTCTCTCTCTCTCTCTCTCACTGCTGAGCTGCTTGGAGTTGGAGATAGGATGATGCAAGTGTTCCCATGGCCACCGCCATTGGAATTGTGTTGAGTCAAACTGCAGCCAGCATAGTACGGGATCTCACCCGCAGCCAGCACAGTACGGGATCTCACCCAAGGCCTGTAGCAACTGTTGCCCGGCTACCACTAATATTCATTCAAAGGTTAAGGGCTCTTAAGTTAGCATATGGTGAATTCTGCCAGGCTTATATCTTTTCCTTCAGGACAGTAGATTCCCTTTTGGCCAGGTGGGGTCTAGAAATGCCATCCAGAAGCTAGGGCCTGGAGTTGGGAACTTTAGTAACCTACTTGGTGCTTTATTTTACCGTGGCTGAGCTGGTATGCAAGTTGCATGATAAAGTCATTTTTACTCTTCCTTCTCCTTTCCTCAAGTGGAAGGAGTCTCTCCCTGTGCCCACTACAGCTAGGAATGCTCTGGGTCACACCTGAAGGCAGCAAAGCACTGGGTCTTCCCTGAAACCCGTAGTGACTACTGCCTGCCTGGCTACCACTAATGTTTATTCAATGCCCAAGGGCTAGTTAGCAGGTAATAAATTCTGCTAGGACTGCGTCCTTCCCTTCAGGGCAGTGGGTTCCCTTCTCACCTAGAGTGTGTCTAGAAATGTCAACCAGGAGCTATGGCCTAGAATAATGGCTTCTTGACTCTATTTCATGCTTTATTTTACTGTGGCTGAACTGGTCTCCAAGTTGCAAGACAAAGTTCTCTTCATTCTTCCTTCTCCTTTCCTTAAGTAGAAAGAGTTTCTCCCAGAGCTGCAAGCTGTGCTGACTGGTATTGGAGGAGAGGTGACACAAGCACTCCCTTGGCCACCCTAGCTTGTGTCTCACTAGGTTGCATGCACCCTAAGTCCACTTGCTCCAAGCACAGCATGGCACCAAGACTTGCCCTGGAATTGCCGTCCTTGTGGCCTAGACTGCCACTCAAATTTATTTAGGACCCCAGAGAACTCTAGCCTATAGTAGTGGGGCTAGCCAGAACTCAGGTTCTGACTGCTGGGACAGATGATTCCCCTCTGGCTAGGGCTGATATAAGTGCTCTCTCTGTTGGTGGCAGCAAAATTCTGCCCTATTTGCTTTCCACTGTGACAGAGCATCACTGAGTGCCAATCTGGAGTCCCATATTCATTGCACTATCCCTCCCCCAAACACACATGGTATTGCCAAGGGATAGAGGAGGGGTGATGTAGGCAATTCAGGACTGTCTTTTATATCCTCTTCAGTACCTCTTTCCTTAAAATGATATTAAAACCAGGTACTGTGATCACTCACTTGATTTTTGGTTCTTATAAAGATGACTTTTTGTGTGGATAGTTGTTCAATTTGCTGTTCTGTTTGGGGAACGATCGCTGGAGTGTTTTATTCAGCCATCTTGCTCTGCCTCCTTAGATCTGGATTACCTATTTTTGATTTTTTATGCTTACATTAGCCATGGACATTTCATTTTTTCCCTAAATTTAATTCTCCTATCACCAAAAGGCTGTTGTTGTTTGCTTTTAGCATAACTTCCTGCCAAACCTATCTTCCAGGTATTATACATTAGACTTTTCTCCCTGATTTTTTCTGCACTGGCTAGCCAACAATTAATTTCCTACCAAAGCTGTAATTTATATCAGTACCCAAGAACTTGCCTAAACATTTTCTATAGTATTATAATCTATTTATTCCCAAGTTCATAACTGTATTTTAAAATGTATTTTATTTTTTCAATATATCATAGCTCTTATAATTTCCAAAAATGCATCTAGTATCCAACTAAAACATGTCAATTAGAAAGAAATCTGTGAATTATCAAGATACTACTCATTAATGCAAGAAAACTCAAAGCCCTAAGCCACATTTTTCTGTTACTTTTAAAAGAGAGGAGTCTGAATTAATTTAGATTTAGGTTTATACAACACATATTCTGCTTTAAAGTTATTGTTGTCTTTTATTTCCTTAGTAAACATAGTTAAATTTAAATGTTTCAAAAAATATTAATTTGTGTTCCTCAAATATAGGGGTTTTGGCCAAAAGGTAAAACATAAAATAGTTCTGCCAACTATTTCTTATTCTAAATCCAAAATGATGTAGCAGATATTGTCATTTTCTTCTTTAATTTAAACGAAATGAAATAAGATTTTTATCACATATGTATGTGTTAATTTTTCTTTCCTACCCCTTCTAAAGTCTACCTAAACACATTACTGAGTGAACTTGACTCATTTTTACCATATTTTAAATATAATTCCAATGGATTCATTCAGAATAATTAAGGGGATTCAATAAAATAAATATTTGATTAAAACAAAATACCAGACCACCTCCATAATGCTTTCTGACAATCCACGTTTTAAAAAATATCTCATAAATGAGTGTTCTTTTACAGTACAATTATCCTTTTATCCTTTCACTTTCTGAAGTTACAGCATTGTATCCCTTGTGTTTAAAGTCACAAAAGAGTAGGTTTGGATATTGAAACATGATATGCAGTGTATCTGGTTTCTAAGAAAGGTCGATATATTGAATATGCACTGGAAAAAAGAAGGGTACAAGCTGGATTTTCCTAGTAAGATTAAGGAGAAATACACCTAGTGTATATTTGCTAGCCTTATTACATTTTGGAGTTTTTATTTCCTCCATTATTCGATGATCCCAGATAGGTATCTAAACATAAGGAAGGCAGACTGTTTTCACAGCTGCTCTTACAAAGTTATACCTATGTACTGTAGACCACACAGGAGGAGCACAGTTGCTCAACTATTAAAGTATCACCAAAAGATGGTTTCCTTAAATTGATTTAATTGCAGCACTATGGGATAATTTCTGTGTAGATATGTACATTAATAGTGTATATATCAGTAAATGGAATTAATTTTGAAGAATTGTGTTTCAGAATCACATGAAAGAAATAGTACATAGTAACATCATAAAATAATTAAAATCTCATGGCCCAGAAAATAAAAAGGCGATTTATTTTACAAATTGTACCTGATAATATGCCCATGCTATCTTAAACATGTTTGAATATAAGAAAGAAATAAGTACAAGTAAAGTCAGCACTGTCATCAAAAAATATTATGTTCTGCTTGCCAAAGTAATTTCTCAGTACACTCAAGTAAATCCTACAATTTTCTATGTATTATTTAGCTGAGATTATCACAATTTATATCTATATCTATCTATATGTATATCTATCTATATTATATATATGAAACACAAACACACACACACTTCCCTCATAACCAAAACCTGTCATTTATCAATAGAAAAAAGTGAGATAGAAGAAACAAAAGCAACATAAGTATTGAACCTAATACTCTCATACAACAATCCTCTCTCAAGTCAATGTCCACCCCTGTGATCAATGATGTCTTCAAATCATACATAGCCTTTGAACCAGCGTCCCCCATCTTCAGGAAAAGAAGATAGCTAAAGGTTCAGTGTATCATGTTCTATCATTTTTTTAAGCTTTTAAGTTGAGAATATGAAAATGAAGATTTGATATTTCCATATGTTGTTTGCTTTCTTGAAGTCTCTCTTTAAAATGGCTTTTAAGAAAAAAAGAAGTTAATTGATTAGTAGCTCTGAAATATAAAAACATAAAAATTAACACTTTTTCCTCTAACAATTTTACTGAGTGTTAAGACTGATTTACAGATTTACTTAATTTCACATATAATTGAGGCCAAACCACTAAAAAGAAAAATATTAAGTCAGTTATTAATGCCAGATTGCTTCCAATAATCCTCAAAGATGATTTGGACTAGAAATGTGCAGCCAGACCCTGTTGCTTTTTAATTAAGTGCCACATTAAAGCTCCTAGATCCCAGTCAACTATAATAATAATATTTCTTCCAGAATCTAACTTCCTTTTATGGATCTATTTCTTCCTACATGCAGTTTATTTTTAAACTATGTACTTTTAAGATGTCTGATACTAATGTTTATTTTTAATAAAATAATAATGATTATATGTTATATTTTTACCCTTTTTAAAGCATTTTAAATATACTAATATTTAATTTGCAGAGCTAAACTATGAAATCAATGAAATTAAAGATATATATTTAGAGATGAGAAAATGGATTCACAGTGAGCTTAGGTTCCTTCTCAAAATCATGTGGCTGGTAAACTGGCAGAGTAATAACCTCAACCCAAGTAGACTGGCCTCTGAGCCTCTCCTCATAAACAAAATGTTAATACTTCCTCTCTGCTTAGTGTCCATTCTCCCTTTTAAAACCCTAACTGAAGATAATGCTAACTGTGGTCTGCAAAGTAAAGCTGTTTGATCCGTCTATATTTACCCTAAACATCAAAAGGATTCTGAGTGGGCATAGATTTTTATGAAAAATAAAATGTTCTGCTTTATGTCTCAAAATAAATATAAAAGATTAGGCCAACCAAAGGTTTGGAGCAACATGCTAAGTCTTTATTTGAATCTAGAGGATTTTTGCAAATATATTTTTAGGCAGAACAAAAAATGATAAATATGGAAGAGAGAAAAATAATAGGTAAAAAGATAAATATTCCCCTAAAACAGGTTTAGGAGACACTATTAATATCTTTCAGACCTGAAAACTAAGTAGTGATAATATTTAAGATGGTCCATGTAATGAACATGACATTTTATAGTTTTTTGACTTCATTTACACACTGTCAGTTGAACCTCATAGTTTCATATTGTGGAAGAATCAGGATAAGCTTTCTCACATAGGTAAGAAAATAAATATAGAAAATGTAATTTGTCAGTGGTCTGATAGTTACTTGGTAATATAGTTTACATCTTGTATCATGATTCTTTTTCAAATAAAAGTGCTTAAAAATAGAATCCCATGCACTTTCAGAAAATGTATGAATTACTAAACACAAATTGGGAAAAAATAAATAGTAGAGCTTCAGTCATAAACATCATTCATTTCAGTTTTAATTCTAACAAAAATTTTTTGAATGCTTGTACTTCAGAAATATGCAATATTTTCCTAGCTTTCATCAATATTTAATTTTAATTTCATCTCTAGCATCACCTTTCATCTTTGTCTAACATAGTCCTTCTAACTAAATTCAACTTTATACAAAGACTTCCATCTTTAGAGTTGAAAGCATCAGAAGATTGGTTGGCCTGAGTGAAAACATCTGCATGCTTGAATTTTTCACTTTCTTCTTGGATGTTTTAATGTCGTATAGACAGAATTGTATTCCAAGGACATGGCAATATTTTTTATTTTAAATAATTGAATTTTTTGGAGGTCAATTATTCAATTCTTGAGAGATCATTTTTTAGTTCATTTTTTTTTTTTCCTTTTTGGCTAAATTCAAGGGAATTTATATTTTCATTACGTTAAGGCTGACTTTAATTGCAAAAACTATTTTTCATTTATTTTGGATATGTCAAGATTACTCGTGGGCGTTATGCAAATGAAAGTTTGCAAAGTTAGCACTTTAGTTTTTGAGTTATTTAGATAAAATATACCTACAAAGAAAAGCAGGAATTGCAAATGTATATTCTGGTAAACTCTGACAAATATGTATACTCAAGTAACTTTTTAAGATAGATAACATTTCTATCACACCAGAAATTCCCTTTCCCTTTTTTCAATCTCTATTCTCTATCATCAACTCAGTTTTATCACTATTGATTTCTAACATCATGATTCTTGAATTTATAATTGATCCTTTTAAAATTAATATGTGTGTAGTATGAAATAGGAGTAGAGAAGTATTTTTCCCCATGAATTTTTTGTTTGTTTTAAAGGACCATACGTTAAAAAGACTTTTCTTTCTCTTCTGAATTGACCTGGTGCCTAAGCCAAAAATGTTTACATTTATAAAATCTCTATTCATTTTATTGATCTATTTGTCTACTATTATGCCAAAAATATAGTCTCTTCATGACTATAGCTTTATAATAACTCCTGAAATCAGGCAATATAATTCCTCCAACATTGATACTGTATTTTATGAGTATTTGAATGATTACTGGTACTCTACATTGGCACATATATTGTAGAATATGCTTGAGAATATTTACTGAAAAACCTGTTGAATAGCTTCAGAGTTTTAGTTTTCAAAATGAGAAGAGTTCTGTAGATGAATGATGGTGATGGTTGCACAAAAATATAAATATATTTAATGCTATTAAACAGTACACTTGAAAAATGGCACATTTTAAGTTTTATGCATTTTGCCACGCTTTGAAATATTGCTAAATGAATGAATGATGGCTAAACAAAATGTAGGCCATCCATTCAATGGAATATTTTCCACCATAAAAAGGAATGAAGTGCTGATATATGCTACAACATTCATAAACCTTCACAAAAATTATGCTAAGTGAAAGAAATCAGACACAAAAGGACACATAGTGCATAATTCCATTTATATAAAATGTTCAGAATAGGCAACTCTATAGAGACAAAGTAGATTTGTGATTGCCAGAGACTGGGAGAAGAAAGGATCTGGGAGTGACTACTAACAGGTATAGGATGTTTTTGAGGGGTTATGAAAATGTTTTGGAATTGTATGGTGGTGATGGTTGCACCACCTTGTGAATATATGAAAAAACACTGAATTATACACTTTACAATTAGGAATTTTTATGTTATGTAGAATTTTTTGTTATATGATTTTGTTTTCATTTATAAAATGAATAAATGAAAGAAAAATATTTAATTTGGATTGATTTGAATCTTTTCATCAATATGAAAATAATGAATAATGAATGTTTCATTCATTTTTAGTGTACAAGTTTTACACATATCTTGTAAATCATACTTAAGAATTTTATGTTTTTGATGTACTTTAAAAGCGGCATTTCAAAAATTATTTGCATTTTTTTCTAGAATACAAAAATAAAATTGATTATTGTTTATTTACCTTTTATCCTATGAGCTTGCCAAGTTTACTTACTAATTAATTATAGTATATTTGGTGAACAAGGGAGAGGGAAAAATTCCCTAGAATTTTGCAACAGTGCATAGTCTGTGTATAAAAAGATGCTAACTTTTCAATCTTTATGTCGTTATTTTACTTCTTGCCTTATTAACTAGGATATAACTTTGAATACAATGTTTAATAGAATGGCAAGAGCAGACATTCTTCAGAGAAAGAATTCAATATTTCACCCTTATTATAATGTTGCTATTGATATTTCATAGATATAATTTATGATATTAATTAAATGACCTACTATTTCCAGTTTCCTGAGAGTGTTTAGAAAGTGTGTGTTGAATGTTGTCAAATGTGTTGTCTTCCTCTATTGAGATGACATTATTTTTTCTCATTTATGTATACATTTATATTAATTTATTTTCAAAAAAAAATCCAGCCCTGCATTCTTGAGATAAACTCAAACTGGTTTTGATGAAAATACTAACACTTTATTAAGGCTATTTGTTTTCATATTTACAAAGAATGTTAATTTGTCATTTTTTATGACATTATCTAAATTCATGTTTATCATTTTATCTCTTGGTCATATAAACATGTGTCTACATATGTTTTTATATAGAAATGTGCATGTATTTGGTTTTGTTTTGTTGTTTTGTTGTTGGAGTGTCAGTTTCAGTGAGTTCATTAGTTTGATTTTATAGTTGGAACTAGAGCAGTTCTTTTCTTAACACATGAATGAGTCTTTAACAGTCACAGAACTAGAGTCTGGTAAAACACAAGCCATCTATGAGGCTGCCTCCTTCCTTTCCAAATTTATTGCAAAAAATTATGGTGTGGAACCCTAGACAAAGAAGCAAGTTCTTGTCTGGTTTCAATCTTGTCAACAGTAGAGAAGGAAAGTGTGAATTAATCAAGCCAACAACACCTCCTCAGATATCTTTGAAACAATCCTTATTCTTTGCTGTCAGAAGAGGAACAATTGCTCTGCCTGCAGGTCTTAGCAGGTGCATTAGTAATGACCTGAATCAGAATGTGTCTCTTGTGATGCTCGGGACTGCTCAAAAAAGAGGCCCCAACCTCCCCTGGCTCTTTTCAGGGAAAGAGGTCATTTTGGGATGTGGAACCTGGTCCCAAAGATAGCATTCAAGAATTTAGGTCTTTTCTTTTGTGAGGCTGGACAGAGAGGGGTGTGGCCTGATAGCTGTGGTTTCTTCCACAGAAAGTCTCACAGTCTGGAACAACTGGAAGGCCTCATGATGTGGGCATAGATGGCTTGGGACTAGCGTAACTGGTTGGACCCACTGCTGGGGACCAGATGCTGAAAGGAGACCTGCTAGGTCAGGATAGTGGGAGCTGGTTTGGCCCCATGGCAAACTGCTGGGCTAAAAAACCCAGCCACCTTTCTTCACCTGAGTTAACTCTGTGGTGCAGCAGAGGTGCCTCCACCCCACCCTGGTGAGTAGTTGCAGTTGCCTGAGAGCTGCCCCTAGATCCCAACCAAGGCCAATGTTTGACCCGCCGTGGAGAGCCTGGTTGCCAGCTTGCCTGGTCCAGCCTGAACCAGCTTTCCCTCCTCCAGCTGGCTTGGCAGGAGATCACAGGATAGGACCCTGAGAACCCCATGCCCTGCACATCATCAGGGATGCACCAGTACTTCCTCCATCAACAAAGGCCAAGTAATGCAACCAGGGCCATCTTGGTGATATGAAGCTAATCTGCTTGTGCCATGGCTGAGTGTCTCAGCCTATACCCCTGAGATTATGGTGCAGCAGGGCTTTCTCTGCTCTACCTGAGGCTGAAATCCAGGCATTTGGAGTACCCCCTTGCCTGGACAAGCATCCTCTGATGCCTTATCCTTCATAAATACATGTTGTGGTACAGAGGGACCCTTTCCACTCCATGTCCAAGCAGATCTCCAGGCATTTAGAGTGTCTACTCATCTAGTTCAGCAGTCTGAGTAACCCCACTCTTCCTGTGCAGGGATCCTGGTGCAGAGGTGACTTTTCTGCTACATGCCCAGGCAGATCTCCAAGCATTCAGAGCACCAGTTTGCCTGGTCCAGAAGCCTGAGTCACCCTACTCCTTCTATACAGAAATTTCAGTTCAGGGGGCTGTCTCAGCTCCATGCTTAGGCATATATCCAGGCATTAGAAACACCCACAGACCTGGAGCAGCAGCCTGACCTGCTCCATACTTCCTAAGCAGAGAACCTGCTGCAGAGAGGCCCTCTTCGCTTGATGCCCAGGTAGATCACCAGGCATTAGGATCATCCACTCATCAGGTTCAGAAGCCTGAGCTGCCTCATCATTCCTGGACATAGATCATGGTGCAGAGAGGCCTTCACTCCATGCTCAAATAGATCTCCAGCATTTGGAGCACCAGCTCACATGGATCAGTAGCCTGAATTGCCTGACCCTTTCTGTGCAGAGATCTTGCTGCAGGGTGGCCTTCCCCATTCCATGCCCAGACAGATCTGCAGGCATATGGAGCACCCACTCCCTTGGATTAAGGATTTAGGCTGCCCCTCATCCCTGTGCAGAGAACATGGGGCAAAGGAGGCTTCACACCTCCACACATGGGCACATTACTGGGTACTCAGCAGTGGCTCACTGGATTCTCTCCAAGCAATGCTGATTGTTTCTGCCATTGGGGCCATGTAGGTGGACCTGCATAGTCTGGCCTCACCCTTTATGATGTCCCCCCACCCACATGGGGTTCAGCAGAGAACTCAGACCACTGCACACCCCATGAAGCAGCCCATTGCTTTAAGCAACAGAGAGCTTCTGCCAGTAAACAAGGATCAAGTATATACCCAGCATATTGGCAACAGAGGGCTCTTACCCATAAGTGCCGTCTACTGGCTTGTAGGTCAAACTGCACAGTCAAAACTTGCCAACAGAAATGCCTAGGGCTATAGAAGCAAAGACAAAAGACCCTACCCAGCGTTCTCTACAATCACTTCCCCAAGGAATAGGGGAAGGGAAAGGGAAATAATAATAAGTATGAAAGAAAAAGAATAAATCATAACCGCATGGAAATAATTACAATAATTAGAAATGCCAGCATCTCCAGATAAGAAGGAACCAGCACAAGAATTCTGGCACCATGAAAAATCTTAATATAGTGACACTACCAAAAAATTGCACTACCTCCTTAGCAGTGATCTTTAACCAAAATGGCAACTCAGAAATGAGAGATGGAGAACTCAAAGCATGGATTTCAAGGAACCTCAATGATATCCAAGACAAAGTTAAAAATCAAAACAAATAAACTTCTAAAGCAATCCAGGAAATGATGGAAGAGATAAACATGAAAATAAATCAATCAGAGCTTCAGGAATAAAAAACTTACTCAAGGAATTTCCAAATACAATTAAGGCTTTATCAATAGACTGGACCAAGCAGAAGAAAGAATTACAGAGCTTGAGGTCCAGCCTTTCCAAATAAACCATTCAGACAAAAATAAAGAAAAAGAAATTTTTGAAAAATCAAGTCTTCAAGAAATATAGGATTATGTAAAGCCATAAAACTTATGAATTATTGGCATTACTGAGAGAGAATAAGAAAAGTAAACAACCTGGAAAACATATTTGAGGGTATAATTCAAGAAAATTTACTGAATGTTGCTAGAAATGTAGACATCAAGATACAAGAAATCTAGAGAACAACTGCAAGGTATTATTTAAAAAACTAACATCACCAAAGCATGTAGTCACCAGACACCAGACTATGCAAGCTCAATGCTAAAGAAAAAAATCTTAAAGACAGCTAAAGGAAGAGGTTAGATCACATTCAAAGGGAACCCCATCAGGCTAACAGAAGACTTCTCAACAGAAACTTTACAATCTCCAGAGGAGACTGAGGGCCTATTTTTAGCATTCTTAAAGAACATAAATTTCAGCCAAGTATTTCTTACCCCACCAAACTAAGTTTTGTAAGCAAAGGAGACATATAAACTTTTCCAGATATGCAAGCACTAAGGGAATTTATTACCACTAGACCAGCCTTAAAAGAGATCCTTGGTGGGGGGATCTAAACATGGGGGGAAAAGGACAACACCTGCTAAAACAAAAAACACACTTAATGTGCATATCCTGCAGATCCTACAAAGCAACCATACAATGGAAACTACAAAGCAATGAGCAAATAACTTCATGATAGAATCAAAACCTCGTATATAAATATTAACCTTGAATGGAAGTAGTCTAAATACTCCACTTAAAAGGTACAGAATAAGAAGATGGATTAAAAAATAAAACCCATCTTTCTGCTGTCATCAAAAGACCCATCTCACACATAATGACACCCATAGACTCAAAGTGAAGGAAAGAGATCTATCATGCATGAAACAAAGGAGAGCAGGGGTTACTATTCTTATATCAGATAAAACAACTTTAAAGCAACAATAGTAAAAAAAAAAAAAAGGACAAAGAAAGGCAATACATAATGATGAAGGGTTAAATTCAACAAGAAGACTTAACTCTCCTAAATGTATTTATATAGCCAATGTCAGAGCACCCAAGTTAACTAAACAAAGTATTTCTAGGCCTACAAAAAGAGTTAGACAGCCACACAACACTAGTGGGGAACTTCAACATCTCATTGATAGATGCATGAGACAGATCATTGAGGGAGAAACCAACAAAGAAATTCTGGACTTTAAACCTGACACTTGACCAATTGGACCTAATAGACATCTACAGAATACTCTACCCATCAACTTCAGAATTTACATTCTTCTCATCTGCACATGGAACATACTGCAAGATCAATCACATGTTCAGCCATAAAGCAAGTCTAAATAAATTGAAAAGCAAAATTATACCAAGAATATTTTTGAACAACAGTAGAATAAAAATAGAAATCAATACCAAAAAGATCTCTCAATTCACACAATTACATTGGAAATCACATAACTTGCTCCTGAATGACTTTCGGGTAAACAACAAAATTAAGACAGAAATTTAAAAAAAGTTCTTTGAAATAAGTGAAAATAGAGACACAACTTACCAAAATCTTTGGGATGCACCAAAAGCAGTGTCAAAAGGAAATCTTATAGCACTAAATGCCTACATTAAGAAGGCAAAAATATCTCAACTTAATTATCTAACTTCACGCCTAGAGAAACTAGTAAAACAAGAACACCACCCAAAAGCTAACAGAAGAAAATAAATAACTAAAATCAGAGTGGAACTGAACAAAATTGAGATCCTCAAATCCATACAAAAAATCAATAAAACCAAAAGTTGGTTTTTTGAAATGATAAAAAAGATTGATAGACTGATAGCTAGATTAACAAAGAAACAAAAAGAGAAGATCCAAATAAACACACCAGAAATGACAAAGGTGACATTACAACAAATCCAACAGAAATACAAAAGATACTCAGAGAATACCTCTACACACACAAATGAGAAAAATCTAGAGAAAATGGATAAATTCCTGGAAACACACAAGTTCCCAAGATTGAATCAGGAATAAGTTGAAACACTGAATAAACAAATGTCAAGTTTTGATATTGCATCAATAATTAAAAACCTATGAACCAAAGACAAAAATAAAATAAAAATTATACAACAGCTGGATTCACAGCCAAATTCTACCAGACATGCAAAGAGCTGGTCCACTTCTACTAAAACTATTCCAAAAAATCAAGGAGGAGGTACTCCTTAACTTATTCTACAAAGCCAGCATTATTTCCTGATTTCAAATGCCAGCAAAAACACAATGAAAAAAGAAAACTATAAACAAATATCACTCAGGAACATAAATGTAAAAATCTTCAACAAAATACTAGCAAACTGAATTCAATAGCATATAAAAAAGTTAATTCCCCATACTCAAGCAGGCTATATTCTTGGTATGTAAGATTAGTTCAACACATGCAAATCAATAAATGTGATTCACCACATAAACAGTTAAAAACAAAACTCAAAATATAGCAGTCATCTATGACAAACACACAACCAGCAACTTACTGAATGTGCAAAACTGGAACCATCCTCCTTAAGAATTGGAACAAGACAAGGTTGCCCACTCTCACCACTTCTATATATCATACTATTGAAAGTCCTAGCCAGCCAATAAGACAAGAGAAAGAAATAAGAGACACCCAAATACATAAAGAAAAAAGCAAATTCTTTCTCTTCATGGACAATATAATCCTATACCTAAAAAACCCAAAAGATTTCTGGGACTGATAAACTACTTCAGTAAAGTTTCAAAATACCAAATAAACATACAAAAATCAGTAACATTTCTATACATCAATATGTTTAAGCTGAGAACCAAATCAAGAAGGCAATCCCATTTACAACAGCCAAAAAATAAAATAATGTAGTATACCTAGGAATTCAGTTAACCAAGGAGGTAAAAGATCCCTATAAGGAGAACTGCAAAACACTTCTAAAAGAAATCACAGTTGATACAAACAAATAGAAAAACATTTTATGCTTATGGATTGGAATAATGAGTATCATTAAAATGCACATACTGCCCAACAAAATCTACAGATTCAGTGCTATTCCTATCAAGCTACCAATGCCATTTTTCACAGAACTAGAAAACACTACCCTAAAATTCATATTGAACAAAAATATGCAGTAATAAAAAATTGTTTGAAATGAATGAAAATAGAGACACAACATATCAAAACCTCTGCTATCCTGCAAAAGAAATGCAAAAAGGAAAGCTTACAGTGTTTATAGTGTTAAAGGTGTATATCAAAAAGAAATAAGGATCTCCAATTAACAACCTAACTTCACACCTCAAGGAAATAGAAAAACAAGAGTAAAACACACCCAAAGCTAGCAGAAGAAAAGAAATAACAAAGATCAGAGCAAAACTCAATAAAATTGAGACATAATTACAATAAACCAATAAAAGGAAAAGTTGGGTCTTTCAAAAGATAAGCAAAATTGATAGACTGCTGCATAGATTAATCAATTGAAAAGGAGAGAAGATTCAAATAAGCACAATGACAAAGGTGAAATTGCAATTGATACTAATGAAATACAAAAGATCATCAGAGATTAATAGGAACATTTATATGCACACAAACTAGAAAATCTAGAGGAAATGGATAAATTCCTGGAAACATACAACTTTCCAAGACTGAACCAGTAAGAAATAGAAATCCTGAACCTATTAATAATGAACAATGAATTTAAATAAGTAATAAAAGTAATTTCCAACACGCACACACACACACACACACACACACACACACACACACACACACGCCAGGACCAGATGGATTCACAGCTAAATTTTTCCAGATGTAAAAAGATGAGCTGATTTCAATCTTACTGAAACTATTCCAAATAATCACGGAGGAGGGATTGGTGCCTAATTCATTCTACAAAACGAGTATCACCCTGATATGAAAATCAGGCAATGACAAAAAAAAGGAAGCTACAGCCCAATATTCCTAATGATTACAGATGCAAAACTTCTCAGCAAGAAACTAGCAAATTGTGACTGGGCAGGGTGGCTCACACCTGTAATCCCAGCACTTTGGAAACCAAGACAGGAGGATTGCTTGAGCCCAGGAGTTCGAGACCAGCTGTTCAACATGGCAAAACCCCATCTCTACAAAAAATACAAAAATTAGATGAGCGCGGTGGTGCATGTCTGTAGTCCCAGCTACTAGAGAGGCTGAGGTGGGAAGATCGCTTAAGCTTAGGAGTCAGAGGTTGCAGCGAGTCAAGATTGTGCCATGGCGCTCCAGTCTGTCTCAAATAAAAATTTTTAAAATAAAATAAAATTAAAAAGAAAAAAGAAACTAGCAAAATGAATCCAATAGCACATCAAAAAGATAACTCATCATGATCAAGTGGATTTCATTCCAGGGATGCAAGGTTGTTTCAACATATACAAGTCAGCAAATGTGATTCACCACATAAACAGGATTAAATACAAAAACCACATGATCATCCCATTAGGGGCAGAAAAAACATTTGATACAATCCAACATCCTTTCCTGATAAAAAGAAAACCTTCAACAATCTAAGCATTGAAAGAGTGTACCTCAAAATAATAAGAGCTATATATGGCAAACCACATTCAACATCATAATGAATGGGGAAAAGTTGAAAGCATTCCCCCTAAAAAATGGAACTAGACAAGGATGTCCACTCTCACCGCTCCTTTTCACCATAATACTGGAATTAATTCCTAGTCAGAGAGATCAGGCAAGAAAAAGAAATAAAAGGCATCCAAATTGGAAAAGAGGAAATCTGATTATTTCTGTTTACTGATTATGTGATCTTATACCTTAAAAGCCCTAAAGCCTCCTTCAAAAGACTAGAATTGAGAAGTGAATTCAGTAAAGTTTCAGAATATAAAATCAGCATACAAAAATCTGTAGCGTTTCTATACACCAATAACGTTCAAGCTGAGAACCAAATCAAAATCTCAATGACATTTACAATAGCCAGAAAGAAAAATAAAATGCCTGAGAATACATTTAACCAATAAGATGAAAGAGCTGTACAAGGAGAAATGCAAAACACTAATAAAAAAATAGCTGACACAAACAAATTGAAAAACATCCCATGATCATTGACTGGAAGAATCAATATTTTGAAAATAACCTTACTTTTCAAAGCAATCTATGGATTCCATGCAATTCCTATCAAAGTACCATCAGTCTTCAAAGAATTACAATAAAACTTAAAATGTATGTAGAGCAACAATAACAAAAATTTTGAATAGCCAAAGCAATCCTAAACAAAAGGATCAAAGCCAGAGGCATCAATCACTTTATCGGACTTCAAATTATATTATGGGCCTGTATTAATAACATGGTACTGGTACAAAAATAGAAACATAGATCAATGGACCATAATAGAGAACCTAGAAATAAAGCCACATACCTACAGCCAACTGATATTGACAACATCAACAAAAATAAACAATAGGAAAAGGAAACCCTATTCAATAAATGGTGCTGGGAAAATTGACTAGCCATATGCAGAAGAAAGAAACTGCATATGGCTAGCCAATTATATCTCAACATATATATCTCACCATATATAAAAATTAACTCAATATGGATTAAAGATCAAAATGTAAACCTGAAAATATAAAAGTCACAGAAGACAATTAAGGAAAAACTCTTCTGGACATTGGCATAGGCAAATAATTTATTACTGAGACCCTAAAAGCAAATGCAACAAAACCAAAATTAGACAAATGGTATTTAATTAAACTAAAAAGCTTCTTCACAGCAAAAGAAATAACAGATTAAACAGAGAACATACAGGATGGGAGAAAATATTTACAGTTTATGCCTCTGACAGAATATTAATATCCAGAATATAAAGGAACCAAAACAACTGAACAAGAGAAAAGCAAGTATCTATCCATCTGACAAAGATCTAATATCCAGAATCTACAAGGAACTTAAACAAATTTATTAACGTTAAAAAACCGCACAAACAATTCGATTAAAAAGTGGGCAGGCGAGGGGTGATGGCTCACGCCTGTAATCTCAGCATTTTGGGAGGCTGAGGTGGGCGGATCACGAGGTCAAGAGCTCGAGACCATCCCGGCCAACATGGTGAAACCCTGTCTCTACTAAAAATACAAAAATTAGCTGGGTGTGGTGGTGCATGCCTGTAGTCCCAGCTACTAGGGAGGCTGAGGCAGGAGAATTGTTTGAACGCAGGAGGCGGAGGTTGCAGTGAGCAGAGATCACGCCACTGTACTCCAGCCTGGCAACAGAGCGAGACTCCATCTCAAAATAAATAAATAAATAAATAAATAAATAAATAAATAAATAAATAAAACAAAATAAAGGGGCAAAGGACATGAACAGACTCTTCTCAAAAAAAGACATTCACCATTCACGAGGCCAACAAACATGAAAAAAGCTCAACATCGCTGATCATTAGAGAAATGCAAATCAAAACCACAATGAGATACCATCTCATGCCAGTCAGAATGGCAATTATTAAAAAGTCAAGAAACAACAGGTGCTAGAGAGGTTACAGAGAAATAGGAATGATTTTACACTGTTGGTGGGAATATAAACTAGTTCAACCATTATGGAAGACAGTGTGGAGATTCCTTAAAAATCTAGAACCAGAAATACCATTTGACCCAGCAATCTCATTACTGGATATATACCCAAAGGAATATAAATCATTCTGTTATAAAGATACATGCACACGCATGTTCCCTGCAACACTACTCACACTTGAAAAGACATGGAATCACCACAAATGCCCATCAATGATACACTGGATAAAGAAAATGTGGTACATATACACCATAGAATGCTATGCAAGCAATAAAAGGAACAAGATCATGTCCTTTACAGGGACATGGATGGAGTTGGAAGCCATCAACCTCAGCAATCTAATGCAGGAACAGAAAACAAAACACTATATGTTTTCACTTATAAGTGGGAGCTGAACAATGAGAACACATGGACACAGGGAGGGGAACATCACACACTAGACTGTCGGGGAGGAGGTGGGTAAGGAGAGCATTAGGAAAAATAGTTAATGCATCCTGGGCTTAATACCTAGGTGGCAGGTTGATGTGTGCAGCAAACCACCATGGCACACATTTACCTATGAAATAAACCTGCACATCCTGCTCATGTACCCTCAAACTTAAAAATAAATTTTTTTAAAAAATAGGGCAAAGGATATGAAAAGACACTATTCAAAAGAAGACATATAAATGGCCAACAGGTATATTTTAAAAAGCTCCACATCACTAGTCATCAGAGAAATGCAAATTGAAACCACATTGAGATACCATGTTATACCAGTCGGTATGACTACTATAAAAAAGTCAAAAACAACAGATGGTGGCATGGATGCAGAGAAAGGAGAACCCTTATACACTGTTGGTAAGAATGTAAATTAGTACAACCTCTACAGAAAATAGTATAGAAATTCTCAAAGAACTGAAAATAGTACTATATTTGACCCAGCAATCCCACTAATGGGTTTCTATCCAAAGGAAAAGAAAAACTATTATATAAAAAAGACACACGGCTGGGAGCGGTGGCTCATGCTTGTAATTCCAGCACTCTGGGAGGCCAAGGTGGGAGGATCACCTGAGGTCAGGAGTTCGAGACCAGCCTGGCCAACATGGTGAAAATACAAAAATACAAAAATTAGCCGGGTGTAGGCATGCCTGTAATCCCAGGTACTCAGGAGGCTGAGGCAGAAGAATTGCTTGAACCTGGAAGGCAGAGTCTGCAGTGAGTTGAGATCGTGCCACTCTACTCTAGCCTAGGTGACAGAGTGAGATTCTGTGGCAAAAAAAAAAAAAAAAAAAAAAAAAAAAAGTTCTCTGCACACATATGTTTATTGCAGCACTATTCACAATGGCAAAATCATAGAATCAAACTAAGTGCCATCAATGGTGGATTGGATAAAGAAAATGTCTGTATGTACACCAAGGAATATTAGGCAACCAAAAAAGGGGGAAAATTATGTCATTTGCCCCAATATGGATTGAACTGGAGGCCATTATCCTAAGTAAAATAACTCAGAAACAGAAAATTAAATATTTAATGTTCTCTCTTTAAGTGGGATCTAAATAATGGGTATATATGGACATAAAATGGTGATAATAAACACTGGGAACTCCAAAAGCAGGGAGGGTGGTGGGGGGTGGTGAGGGTTAAAAAATTACCTATTGGGTACAATGTTCAAACTTCACCATATACAATATATACATTTTAAAAACCTGCCCATGTATCCTCTGAATCTAAATTTAAAAAAAAAAAACAATTAAAGGATTTAGATCCTATCTTCATAGTTGCCAGGCTGACAGGATTTGGGAATCTCTAGGCAAAATGTGACCCACCAATCTTTTGCCAATGTATAGATAAAACCTGTTATACACTGACATTCAGTGTTACTTAAATTAAAACAACTGAATTAGCCTTAAATTATACCCATCTCCTTTATAGCTATGGTGTGTGAATTTAACACTTGCGGGCACTTCAGAAAAAATGAAAAGAAGTTTCATACCAAGATGGATTTTGTTGTTGTTTTCATTAGTTTATTTAGCCTAGGCTCAAATGAGGAATGGAGATTTTCTCAGATACTTATTTCTAAGGCATATAGGATTTCTGTTACTTACAACTGAGTGAATCTTGACAAATTTGCTTTGTTAATGTAAGTCTGTTTTAGTGCAACTGATTCAATGAGTAGGCAATATTACACTTTTTCATACCTGACAGCCAGTCACAGCTGAGGGCTCCATGTGAATGTGCCAGGGTGAATGCTACTTGCATGAAATTCCTTGCAGTAAAAGAGCATTTTTTTTTTTCTGTCCAGACCCTCTGCTTCACCTGTCCTGGGAAACTTTTATTTTAAAAAGTTAAATGTATCTTTTCTCTTAGACATTATTCAGTAGGCAATCATTCTATAATGATTTTTAAATTTATCTTTTTGAAATACTTATAAAAAGAGCAAGCCATTTTATACTGTCACCTTAACCCCTACACACATACTTTTTCTTGACGTTCATTTGAACTGGGAGAATGACAAGAATTTCATAAATATTCTCAAAGCACAAAGTCTTGTCAATTTTTTTTTTTTGGTATTTCATTTAGGCCTTAGCTGTTAGTATTGCACCTGTTAAGATATTTTGCACACATATTAGTAGATTTGACATTTTTAAGATAGCTACTGTCAATAAAAGTTATAGGTATTTATTTTAAATAGTATGGTTGGAAATCATCCAGCAGATCTTGGCAGAATAAAAGCCTAGATCAGAATGAAAGCAAAAGCACCTCCCCCAAATATTTCTTTTTCACACAGTGCCAGAAGTCTAATAAATATTTAAGTATATTTGATCTCTATTAATTAGTGAATTAATAAGACATAGTATCTATGCAAGATATTAATCTATGAAAAAATATTTATAATGTTACAAATTAATTTTCAAATGATATAGTTTTAAAATAAATTTTATTAATTTCTCTCAGTCATAATTCATTAAATGTGGTCAAACATTCCTTTTAGTGTTTTATTTTATTTTATTTTAATTAAAATATAGTTCATTCTCTTGATTTAAAATAGCAAAAAGGATAAAATTCTCTCAAACCAAAGCTAATCTTTTCATTCCCATAATTAATTGAATTAATACATACATATACACACAAACACATTCTGTATCCACAAATTATATTACAATGAAACACTGTTATTATACTTACTTTTTTACTTAAAATTTATTTAAACACATTTTAAAATTATTTTCCATATAAGATAAATTTACTTCTTTTTTGTTAAACTGTATAAAACACATATAACATAAAATTTATCATCTTAACTATTTTTAACTGTACATTTAGTATTGTCAAATATATTCACATTGAGCAACGGATCTCAGAACTGTTTCAAATTGCAATACTGAACGTTAATATCCATTAAATAGTTACTCCCCATTTTAAACCCCCTCCAGCTCGCGGAAACCACAATTCTACTTTCTGTTTCTGTGAATTTGAGTACCCTAGATACCTAGATGAATCAAACAGTAGTTGTCTTTAGTGACTGGTTTATTTATTTCACTACAGTATAATGTGTTTGATGTTCATCTACGTTGTACTACTGTCAGAATTTACTTCCTTTTTGAGGCCAAATGACATTGCATTATACATATATAACACATTTTGTTTTCTCTATTGAACCCTGGGGTTGTTTTTACCTTTTGACTACTGTGAATAATGATGCTGTGAACATGAATGAATAAATATCATTTGAGACCCTGCTTTTCATTATTTGGGAATATACCCAGAGAGACTTGCTGGATCATATGATAATTATAATTTTTAACTTTTTGAGGAACTGCAATACTGTTTTTCATCACAGCTGCACCATTTTATATTCTTATTAATAGTGTCAAAGGGCTCCAATTTTTCCACAACCTCATCAACCAATTATTATCTTCTACTTTTTCTTATGTTAGTCATCTTGATGAGTGTGAGATTCTATTTCCCCGCTTAAATGCTGTGTAGGCTTTTACATGATTATATCATTGGTTATTTGGCAGTGTGATTTTTGATGAACATTATGATTATTTCTATGCTTAATGCTGAAGTTGGTGCCTCTTCCATATATGTTTGTGTACTTATGCAAATATATCATAATTACATACATTTTTATGAGTGGATTTTCTATGTCAAAGTATAAATGTATTCACATTTAGGAAAATTAAAATATAAATTGTTCTGTATTTTTTTAATTTTTAATTTTTGAATCTTTATACAAAGAGAAAGACATTTTCTCCTGCCCCCTTTATCCTGACAGAAATGCTTTTACCAAATACCCTCTAAAAGTGCTCAGCTATTTTGTAGTCCCAGCAAAAGGAGGAAAGAGGGGCAACAGTCTTCCATAACCCTTACTAGTCTTTGTTGGTGGGGTGGGCTAATATTTCCTCATTTTGATTCTCTCGCTTTAATAATTTTGAGATTAATTGATTTTTATATTCATTGACCATTTGTTTCTTTTTGTAACTTTTGTGAAATATTCACATTTTAGGGCCATTTTTTACATTATGGTTTTGTATTTTTTAATTGATTTATGAAAACTTCTTGAAAATTTAAAATACTAGTTCACTTTTTGCCATATTAGCTGCAAATACTAATTTTGTATTTGGTTAAGAAATATCAATTTCATCGGTTTGTTTTTGTTTTTTTTTTCAAAAAACAGCATTTGGTTTTATTGATTATTTGTAATTTCTTATGACAATTTTAATAATTTGTTTACTGATTTGTGTATGCTAGACCATCCTTGCATCCTTGGGATGAATACCACTTGATCATGGTGAATGATCTTTTTAATGTGTTGTTGAATTTGGTTTGCTAATATTTTGTTTAGGATTTTTGTATCTATGTTAATCAGTAAAATTGGCCTGTAGTTTTTCTTTTTGTGGTTGTTGTTGTGTCCTTGTCTGGATTTGCTATCAGGGTAATACTAGCCCTGTAGAATGAATTAGGAAGAATTTTTGCTTCGTTTGAGAAGAATTGGTATTAATTCTTATAAGTATGTTACATGGAATACACAGTAAAGCAATATGGTTTCTGGGCTTTTGTGGGGAGAAGAAAGAGGAGACTTTCTATTACTGATTCAATTCTGTTACTCATTTTTGGTCTGTTTATGTTTTCTATTTATTCTTCATTCAATTTTTTTAGATTATATGTGTTCAATAATTTATCAATTTCCTCTAGATTTTACAATTCCTTAGTGTATAAGTTTTCCATAATAGTCTCTACTGATCGTTTACATTTCTTTAGCTTCAGTTATAATGACTCCTTTTTCATATCTGATTTATTTGGCACTTCTTTCTTTTTTCTTGGTTAGTTTAGCTAGCATGGTGATTTTGCTTATCTATTTAAAAAACCAAATCTTTACTTTTTTAATCCTTTGTAATTTCTGAGTCCCCATTTCGTCTATATCTGTTCTGATCATATATCTTTCCTACTATGCATTTGGGGCTTGGTTCATTCTTGTTACTAGTTCTTCAAGCTGCATTGTTAAGTTGTTTATTTCAAGTCTTTCTACTTTTTCGTTGTAGGTGTCGCTATAAACTTCACTCTTAGCAATGCTTTTGCTGTATCCCACAGGTTTTAGTATGTTGTGTTTCCATCTTCACTTGTTTCAAGGAACTTTTTGGTTTCCTGCTTAATTTCTTCATTGACCCAATACTTGTCAGAAGCATCTTGTTTAATTTTCATACATTTTTACATATTCTAATTTTCTCCTGTTATTGATTTCTAGTTTTATTTTATTTTGGTCTCAAGAAATTGCTGATATAATCTCGATTTAAAAAAAATTGCTGAGAATTGTTTTGTAGCCTAGTAAATGGTCTGTCCTGGAGAATGTTCCATGTGCTGATGAGAAGAAAGTTTATCCCATAGCTATTGAATGAAATGTTCTGTAAATGTCCATTAGGTTCATTTGGTCTAAAGAGCAGCTTAAATTCAATGTTTCTTTGTTGATATTTTGTCGATTTTTTGTCTAGATGTTTTGTCCAATGCTCAGTGAGGGGTTCTTAAGTCCCCAGCACTTACTATATTGAAGTCTATCTCTAATGATTACTTTATATATCTAGGTGTTCTGGTGATGAGTACACATATATTTAAAATTGTTATATCCTTTTGTTGGATTGATCCAGTTATCCCTATATAATGACCTCCTTTGTAGCTTTTTACAATTTCTGACTTAAAGTGTGTTTTAACTGACATAAATATAGCTACTCTTGCTCACGTATGGTTTCCATTTGTGTGGAATATCTTTTTCCCTCCCTTTACCTTCAGTCTATAAGTGTCTTTATAGGCCAAGTGAGTTGCTTGTAGGTAGCATATAGTTGAGTTATGTTTTTTTTTCCATTAATAAACCTTTTAAGTGTGGAGTTTAATCTGTTGACATTCAATATTATATTAATAGATGAGAACTTATTCCTGTTATTTTCTTGTTTTCTGGTTGTTTTGTATATCCTTTGCTCCTTTTGTAGTCTCTTATTACCATTGCAGTTTGGTGGTTTTCTGTAGTGGTAATATTTAACTTCTTTCTCTTTCTCATTTTAGTATATGTTTGACAGTAAGTTATATAATTTTGTGTTTTCATGATGTTAGACATCATCCTTTGATTTCTAGATATGGGACTCTTTTATTCATTTCTGTAGGGCCTGTCTAGTGGTGATGAATTCCTAGCTTTTGCTTGTCTGGAAAATAGTTTATTTCTTCCTCATTTTTTGAATGATAGCTTTGTTGGGTATAATATTCTTATCTGATAGGGTTTTTCTTCAGTACTCTGAATGTGTCATTCCATTTTCTCCTGGTCTATAAGGCTGCTGTTGAGAAATCTGCCATTAGTCTGATGGGGATCACCTTATATGTGACTTGATGCTTTTTTCCTGCTGTTTGCTTTTAACATTCTCTTTATCTTTGACTTGACAGTTTTACTAATATATGCGTTGGAGAATACATTTTTGGTTTGAATCTATTCAGGTATCTTGGAGATTACTATGTCTAGATATTTACATCTCTTGCGACTCTTGAAAAGTTTTCAGCTATTATTTTATTAAATACGTTTTCTATGTCTTTGCCCTTCTCTCTCCTTCTGGAACTTCCTGAATTTAGATATTTAGTCATTGTATATTATCTTAAATGTCACATAGAATGTATTCATTCTTTTATATTCTTTTTTTTAAATCTAACTGTGTTATTTCAAAAGACTTGCCTTCAAGTTCAGAAATTCTTTCTTCTGCTTGATCTACTACATTATTAAAACTCTTAATTGTATTTTTCATTTTATTTATTGAATTCTTCAGTTGCAGGCTTTCTGTTTGGTCCTTTTTTATGATATCCATCTCTGCTGAATTTGTCATTCAGATCATTGTTTTCCTGATTTATTTGTACTGTTTATCTGTGCCCTCTTGTATCTCACTGAGTTGCTTTAATATTATTATTTTGATTTTTTTAGTCATATTATAAATTTTCTTTTCATTGGAATCCGTTTCTAGAAAATTACTATGTTCCTTTGGAGATGTTATGCTTCCTTGCTTTTTTTCATGTTTCTTGTGTTCTTAAGTTGATATCTGTGAATTTGTTGTAAGTCTCTTCTATTTTATGGATTGGCTTTTGTAGGAAAATACTTTTTCCTATAGGTGTATCTACAGTGTTGGTTGAGTAAGGTCACATGGCTTTGATTCTGGATGGGCATAGTAGTGTAGTCTCCAAATGATTTTTTTGGCTGCAGTCAGCATCAGAGGTTCCTGTGAGTTCCTCAGTGACTTAAGACAGTGGTTGTTAGTGGAGGCTGTGGTAAGGCTTTGCTGGAGGCAGTGACTCCAGGAAGGCCAGTATTCAGGCACCAATGATGGCAGTAGTAGGCAGGGCAGGGCTGTCCTTAGGCCCCTAGATGATGTGCATCAGTGTCAGAAATGGAGGGTGGGGCTGTGTAATCCCCAGGTTCCTGGGTGGTATATTCATGTGCTGGCAGTAGTGGCAGTAAGTAGGGAAGACCTAAGCTTCCTGGATGACGTGCATAAGTGTCGGAAATGGAGGGTGGGGCCATGTAATCCCCAGGTTCCTGGGTGATATATTCATGTGCTGGCAGTAGTGGCAGTAAGTAGGGAAGACCTAAGCTTCCTGGATGATGTGCATAAGTGTTGGAAATGGAAGGTGAGGCCATTTAATCCCATGCTCCTGGATGGTGTATTGATGTGCTGGCAGCAGTGGCAGTAAGTAGGGAAGGCCTAAGGCCCCTGGATAGCGGATGTGGGCACTGGCAGCAGTGGGTGGAGTGTGTTGATCCCCAGGCCTTCAAATAATGCACATGTGTGGTGGCAGCAGCAGCAAAATTCAGGATGGGTCTGTCTTTAGGCTTTCTGATAGTATGTGCACAGGCACCACCTATAGTGGTCAGGGCAGGGCAATCTATAGACTCTTGGACCCTACTCTCAGACACTTGCAGTAGAGGTGAATAGCGTGTCAGGCCTGTCCTCAGGCCCCCAGTTGGTGCACAGGTATTGGCTGTAGCAGGTAGTGCAGGTCAGTCCCTAGGCCTCCCAATGACTTGCACATGTGGCAGCAGTGAAAGGCAAGGCAGGTCTTTCCTCAGGCCTCTGATGGTACATGTGGACACTCACAGTGAGGCAGGTTGATCCCGGGCCCCTAGATGATATGCATGGGCACTAGTGGTGGGTAGGACAGTCCTCTCCTAGGACCCGTGAATTGTGGTGTACATGTCAGCCAGTGGTGGTTGGTGGAGCAGAATGAATCCCCAGGCTCCAAGGCAATATGCATAGGCACAATGAGCAGAGCATAACTCCCTTCAGGCCCCCAGGTGACGTGTGTGGGTGCCAACAGGCAAGGTGAACCTACTATTTCTCCAATTGCTAAATTGCTTTTTCTAAAACATCAGTAAAATATTTCCACAAAACACTGTACAATCAATAAAATATTATTTTTAAAGTTATATGGTTTTCTAAAGTTAATTATTTTGTTGTATGGAATTTTATAAATCACACTAGGAAAGTAAATATTACTGTCTAGGAATTTTCTGTCTATTTCATGTACTCTCAGATTAACTTCACACCACATATTCAGCTTAGAATTTATTCAAAAAGTGAATTTAAAAAATATATATATTTGGCCAGCATAGTGAACATCTAGAGAACATCTCTTAACATACATCAAATGAAACAAAATAGCTAAAGTAGAAAATACGATGTTACCTGGGGACTAGGAGGTTCAGAGCCACATACATATAGCACCGCTTTGGAGAAATAGCTCCCACTAAAATATTACATGCTCCAAATTGGAGGAGTATACAATGAGGTAACAGAGAGTTTCACTATCTGAGATTTGTGTATATTATGTTGCATAAATATAGAATTCTTTTCATAGATTTATTCTAAAAATCCTTACGAGTGGTATGTATTTGGAAATATGGCAGGTGTTTAGATAATTGAGGATTAACGTCCTAAAGGTCCATTTTGGCAAATATGTTACAGATATGGTGCCAAGTGTGATGGAGAGGGCATAGGATGGTAGGGTCATCTTTGTGATCTGCACTTAGTTCACAGAAGAGTGATTTCCAGAATGAAGGTTCAGAGACAAGAAACAAATTTATAGTTTTAATTTTGTAGATAAAATTAACCTATTGAGAAATAATTTCATACTTTTTATAAAACAAATATAGCTATGAATAGCATGAGTTTTATCAACATAAATTCTTGCCATAGTAGCTAGCTAATTCCAAAGTAGCCGAATAAGCCAAATCCTAAGTGGTACACAAGTGGTTTAGAAATGATACAACATGTACAGAGTTTTGATGGTAGGAAATGATATAAAACAAAGATTTATAAACCACTCAAGTTCCCTCATGCCACACTGGAGAGAATAGCAATATATTATTATGTAGAGAAAACAAGGAAGAATATTACTCATATACATTTCCTAAACTGTGAAATTAGGGAAAAATCTTCATTCCCATGTCTAAGTTAATTCACATCTTTATATTTGTGAAACATCTAAAACAATTTTTTTTCAGCTAAAAACTAGTTTTGGGAGGCCTTAGATTGCACTTGAATCCCAGAAAATAAGGCGGTAAAGACTGAGACTCTTATTTAAAATAAAAATTAATTTAAAACTTTAAAATTTAAGAAAGTCTAAAATAATTAGTTGGTATAAAACAAAACAAGTGGCAAATGTTTTAATAAGGAATTCACAAAAAGAAATAGAAATGACACCACATAAAATAACTGTTTTAAAACTAAAAAAAAACCATTTTTATAGCCATAAGATTTAAAACTATGAAATGTTTAGTAACATTTAGTCATTTTTGCAACAATGCCCAAACCAATGGCAAGAGCTTCTTCCATATGTTTTCTTGTAGTAGTCTTACAGTTTCATGTCCTATGTTTACGTTTTTAATCTATTTTGAATTCATTTTTGTATAAGATGTGAAGCAATGGTTCACTTTCATTCTTCTTATGTAAATATCCAGTTTTTTAAACATTATTTATTCAAGACTCATTTCTCTACATGTGTTTTTGGCACTTTTGTCTCAAATCAATTGATTAAACATAGGTTTAATTCTGAGTTCTCTATCCTGTTCTATTGGTTGATCTGTCTGTTTTTATGCCAAGACCATACTGTTTTGATCACAATTACTTTATAATATGTTTTGGAATCAGGGAATGTGACACCTCCAGCTCTGTTCTTTTTGCTTGAGATTGTTTTGGCTATTGAGAGTCTCTTGTGGTTCTATGTGAATTTAAGAACTTTTTTCTATTTCTGTAAGAATGGGAATTTTGATAAGAGATTACAATAAGTTTGCAGATTGTTTGGGTAGTATCAACATTTTATGAATATTAATTATTTCAGTCCATGAACATGGTTTATCTTTCTATTTATTTGTGTCTTCTTGCCTTTCTTTAACCAGTGTTTTATAGTTTTCAGTATATAGCCATTCCCTGGTATCCTTGGAGTATTCATTCCAGGACCTCCCACAGATACCAAAATCCATGAATGCTCAAGTCTGTGATATAAAATGGCATATTATTGCATGTAAACTATACACATCCTCTTGTATGCTTTAAATAATCTCTAGATTACTTATGATCCTAATACAAAAAAAACTATGTAAATAATTGTTAGAACTGTGTTTAGGAAATAATTGATTAGAAAATTATTTTTTAGAAAAAAAGCCTGTACATGCTCAATACAGAGGTAATTTTTTTAAAAAATATTTTTGATCTACGGTTGAATCCATGGATTCAGAATTTACAGGTAACAATGGCACACTACACAGGTCTTTTACCTCCTTGATTAAATTAAATTTATACTTATTTAACTTTTTGTTGCTATTGTAAATGTAATTGTTTTCTTAATTTTTTAAGAATAATTCATTATTAATATATAGAAATGTTACAAATTTTTGTATGTTGATTGTGTATTGTTCAATACACAATAAAATTCAACTTTACTGACTTCATTTATCAGTTCTAACAGTTTTCTAGTGCAGTCTTTAGGGTGTTTCTTACATATAAGATTAACTTTATTGCAAGAAAAAAAAAACCTAATTAAAACATTGGCAAAAGATCTGAATAGACAGTTCTCAAAGAAGACATATATGTATGTGAGAAATGCTCAGTATCACTAATCATTAGGGAAATGAAAATTAAAACTACAGTAAGATACACCTCCCATTTGTTACAATGGCTCTTATCAAAAAGATGAAAAATAACAAGTGTTGGTGAGGATACAGAGAAAAAGATACTTGATATAATTTGGATATTTGTCCTTGTCCAAATCACATGTTGAATTGTAATCCCCAAAACTGAAGTGGGAACTAGTGGGAGATGTTTGGGTCATGGGGACAGGGACAGATCTCACATAGCTTGGTACTCTTTTTGCAATAGTGAGTGAGTTCTTGCAAGATCTGGTTGTTTAAAAGTGTGTGGCATCTCCCCCTTCCAACTCACTTGCTTCTGCTCTTGCCATGTGATATGCCTGCTTCCCCTTTGCCTTCTGACATGATTGGAAGCTTCCCGAGTCCTCTGCAGAAGCAGATGCTGCTATGCTTCCTGTACAGCCTACAGAACTATGATCCAATTAAAAATCTTTTCTTATGAGTTACTCAATCTCAGGTATTTCTTTATAGCAATGCAAGAACGGCCTAATGCAGAACTCTTATACATTGTTGGTAGAAATGCAAATTAGCACCATTATAGTAAACAGCCTAAAGTTTCCTCAAGAAACTAAAAATAGAACTACCATATGATCCAGTAATACCACTCTGGGTGTATATCCAAAGGAAGCGAAATCAATATGTCAAAGAGATATCTGTACTATCATGTTCATAGAAGCATTATTCACAATAGCCAAGATATAGAATGAACTTAAGTGTTCAACAATGGATGAATGGATGAAGAAAATGTAGTATATATACACAATAGAATATTGGGAAAATTCTGTCATTCATGACAAGGATGAATCTGAAGGACATTATGCTAAGTGAAATAAGGCAAGCACAAAAGTTCAAATACCACATGATCTCACTTATATGTGTAATATAAAAAAGTTGAACCCACAAATGTACAGAGTTAAATGATGGCCTCACATAAAAAATTGTAAATAAGTGAAATGATGGGTATGCTAGTTAGCTTGATTTAAACATTCCACATTGTATACATATATCAAAATATCACATTGTATCCCTTAAATATATACCATTATGATTTGTCAATCAAAAATAATATTAATAATCATGAATTTAAAATTTTAAAATTAAAGTTGAAAGAGGAATTGCAAACATTACTATAGAAAAGATTCCTTAATAATACCTAAAAGATTTATATAAAAATTCCATTTTATTACATAAAATATTTTTAAATCCAGTCTTGATGCGAGATTTTTTAAAAATAGAAAACATTACTAAGTGTCTGCAGAAAACTAGGACTTAACATAATATATCAGATATTTAGTATTATTGTAACTACATTTATAGCAGAAAAATTTCTAAATTTTGATGAAAGAATCTCACCAAATCTATCTACCAAAATCTGAAACAATGAAGAGCAATGATATAGAATAAATGAATACATTTGAATACCAACAAAACAAAGAACTCATTTTAACACTTAATAATATTCTAGAAAGCAAAATAAATAAATAAATAAATAAATACATAAAACCTGAGACATCATTTGGCTTAGTAATTAATTTTATAAAAAGCCTCTTCCTGTCTATTTTTTGCTTCCTCTTTTTGAGAAAGATGAAAATTACCTGAAGGCTGTGTTGGGACATCAGGTTCTAGTATAACTGCTGAAGTTGGTATTCTTTTTTTATTTTCCTGTCACATAGAAGGTGTTGAATTTTTTTTTAATTATATGAGGTATATAGTAGGTGTATGTTTATTGGATACATGAGCTGTTTTGATACAGGCATGCAATACATAATAATCACATCATAGAAGATGGAATATTCATCTTTTCAAGCATTTATCTTTTGTGTTATGAACAATGCAATTATACTCTTTTAGTTATTTTAAAATGCATAATAAATTATTATTGACTGTAGTCACCTTGTTGTACTATCAAATACTATGCCTTGTTCATTCATTTTAACTATTTTTTTCTACCCATTAGACAGACATCCCCACCTACCCCCAATCCTCCCATTACCCTTCCCAGCCTCTGGTAACCATCCTTCTACTCTCTATCTTCATAGAATCAATTGTTTTGATTTCTATATCCCATAAATAAGTGAAAACCTACAATGCTTTTCTTTCTGTGTCTGGCTTATTTCACTTAACATAATGACCTCCAATTTCACCCATGTTGTTGCAAATGATAGGATTTCATTTTTTTAATGATTGTATAGTACTCCATTGTGTATAAGTACCACATTTTCTTTATCTGTTCGTCTGCTGATGGACACTTAGGTTTATCTATTTGTCTGCTGAGGGACACAAATCTTGTCTACTGTGAACAGAGCTGTAACAAACGGGAATGCAGATATCTCTTTGATATATTGATTTCCTTTCTTTTGGGTATACACCCAGCAGTGGGATTGTTGGATAATATGGTAGCTCCATGTTTAGTTTTTTGAGGAACCTCCAAACTGTTCTCCATAGTGGTTGCACTAATTTACATTCCCACCAATAGTGTATGAGTGTTCCTTTTTTTCTCCACATTCTCACCAGCATTTATTATTGGCTCTATTTGGGTAAAAGCCATTTTAAATGGGATGAGATATCTCATTGTAGTTTTGATTTGCATTTCTCTGAGGATCAACAATATTCAGCACCCTTTCATATGTCTGTTTACCATCTGAACGTCTTCTTTTGAGAAATGTCTTTTCAGATCTTCTGCCCATTTTTAAATCTGATTATTAGATCTTTTTTTTCCTATTGAGTTGTTTGAGCTCCTTAGATATTCCAGTTATTAATCCCAGACGTTGGTATTCTAATATCTCATGATTCATCAATTATTTTCATCAAAACACAATATTAAAAGACAGACTGAAATATAATTAAAAAGAAAATATTTAATTTTCTCACAATTACTAACAAAATAATAAAAATTATCTCAAGCTACAAAAGCAAGAAAATTTCTAGTAATATTCCAAAGTGAGGAACTAAATACAACAGATAAAAATTTTGTAGTTCTTGAAGCAGTCAATTTAGTGAGTAGGGGGAAATGATTCATCTTATCTTACATACTATAGTTGAAGTATTACTCAAAATTTTCTTTGTCACATATATCAAATAATAGAAAGAAATTATACATTTACCTGACTTAGAGCTTCGGAAAGACCCAATCTTTTTATTTATATTTTTAGTAAGTTCTTAGTTTACTTAATATCTCTCAGAAGACAAACTTATTTAATGAATTATAAGTTAAAATAAAACTTATTATTTAGAGGAGAGAATTGTCTCACTGTTCACTGTACAAACCACCAACACCAAGTTGCCAGGATCAAAAAACTGTCCCAGCCATCACAGCTTCATAATGACTGATAGCAATTCAGTCCAAACAGATCTTGATATTTCATCTGGATCAGCCACATAAGTGCAAGTATGTTTCTCAGCAGATTTGACCCAACAACTTAAGTAACTTAAAGAATTCAAAGTCAAATGTGATGCACTTGTTTTTATTTTGTTTTGTTTTGTTGCCTAATTTATAGGCCCCTTTAGTAAGAGGGTAAAAAGAACAGTGGAAGTAAGTGGTTAGGTTGAATTGGGTTAGAGAGTGTGAAGGTGGCCTCTCTGCAGAGCAGGGGGCCTGCCAGTAGTCTGGAATCTATGTTTTAACTATAAAACAGCCTTTACACTGATCCTCGAGGGTCATTTTATAGGTGTTCTATAAACATTTTAAAGCTATTCTATAGCTGTTCCTTTTTTATAACTGCCCCATCTTATCCCTCCTGGAGATGCTGACCCAGCAGGGGGTGAGGTAATGGCCAGTTATGGAGATCAGAATGGATTGCTTTCTTTACTCACTCACCCTTCACCTACTGTTTAATGACCACCCAACGACTCCCAGCACAACAAAAAGAAATCAGTAGGAATAGCTCTGAAAGGATACTCTAGACAAAGTCTAGATCTGAAGGTTTCCCCACTGCCACTCAGTGAATGAATGGCCCATCCTACTGTCCTTGTTTAAGTACAGGCATAGTTATACGTAATACACACACACACACACACACACACAATGCAACTAAATCTGATATGGGAAGAGATAAATTCTTGGTAAGGCTCTCTCCCTTGTCATACCAGAGAATTAAGTAATGTTTTTTGCATGGTGATCACATGATGAATAAGAAAATATTCAGTGCCCAAAGCACAATTTTGAGATTATGTGTTTAATCAATCTACCCTAGGAAAGAAAAAAGTAGTGTTTAGGTTATTCTGGGTACATCGTCTATGGGGTAGCCTTGCTCTACAAGGAGTAGCTAACAAAGAAAAAGAAAAAGTAATGTTTAAACCTGTATATTTTTCTCAAAATATCAGAGAATTTTTAGTTTCTTTTGAGTATTGCCTTGATATGTTTTAAATTTCACTGAAAATTCCAGAAATAATGTGGCTAACAATGCACACAGCAAGAAGTAAGATTTTGGCTATTGTGATTGTCTTAAGTGTCAATTTAAACCATAATCTAGATTTGCAGTGAAGGTATTTGTAGATATCATTTTTCCCAGAAATCAGTTTACATTTACTTTAAGTAAAGAAGATTATGCCTGACAATATGGGAGGGCCTTATCCAATCAGTAGAAGATCTTAGGAGCAAAGTCGAGGTTTGCTAGACAAGAATTTTTGCCTCCAAATGACAGCCTAAAATCTGCCTGAGTTTCAAGTCTGTTGGCCTGTATTATAGGTTTCCAACTTGCCAGCTTTCACAATTCCATAAGCCATTTCTTAAAATAAATGTCTCTCTATTAAATATCTCTCTATTTTCTATATAATTCTACTGATTGTTTCTCTGAAGAAACCTGACTAATGCAGTTATTAAATTTTAAATTGATCAAAAGATATACATAAATTTATCTTAATATATACAAACTATGTATGTAGAAAGTTTTAAGAAATACAGCAAGGATGCAGGGTACAAGATTCAAAATACAAAAATCAATTGTGTTTCCAGAAATGATCAACTTGAAAATAAAATTAAGAAAACAATTTCACTTATGATAACATCAAAAATGATAAAACACCTAGCAGCAACTACAGAACATTATTGAAATAAATTAAAGAAGGCCTGAAATAATGGAAAGCTACCTCATGTTTATTAATGGAAAAATTTAATATTTTTAAAGTGCCAGTACTCCTCAACTTGATGTATACATTCAAAGCAATTAGTATCAAAACTCCAGCTGGCTTCTTTGAAGAATTTACAGACTGATAGTGAAATTCAGGTGGAAATTTAAGGAGCTCAAAATAACCAAAAATATGGAAAAAAAGAACAAAATGGGAGGACTCACGCGTCCTGACTGCAAAACTACAGTGTTCAGGACATCGCGGTACTAACTTAAGGATAGACAAATAGATCAATAGAATTAAGATTCCAGGAATAAACCCTCACATTTATAGTCAAATAATCTTCAGCAGTGGTGCCAAATAATTCAATGAGGAAAAAATTTTATTTTCAACAAAATGATGCAGAGACAACAGGATATCCACATGTAAAAGAATGAAGTTGGGCCTTAGCTCATACCACACATGAAAATTAATTCAAAATGTACTAAATGTCTAGATGTAAGAGCTAAAGTTATAAAACTCTTGAAAAAGTACATATGTGTAAACATTCACATCGTGGGCTAGGCAATAGTTTCTAAGACATGACACCAAAGCCCTGGCAACAAAGGAAAATTTGATAAATTTGACTTCATCAAAATTTTTAAAAATGTTTGTGCTTCAAAGGACAGTATGAAGAAAGTGAAAAGACAACTCACTGAATGTGTAGGAATATTTGCAAAACATATATCTGATAAGAAGCTAGTATTCAGAATATAAAAAGAACCCTAACATCTCAACTATAAATAACCCAATTAAAAAATGTGAATAGACATTTCTCCAAAGAAGATGTACGAATACCCAACAAGCACATGAAAAGATGTTCAACATCGTTAGTCATTAGGGAAAGGCATATCAAAATCACAATAAGATACCATTGTCTTCTTCATATAATAAATAAAAGGATAACTGTACAGCAAAGAGACTAATAATTAAGTGTTGGCACTAATGGGGATAAATTGAACACATGTGCATTACTGTGGAAATGTAAAATTGTGTATCTACTTGAAAAAATAGTTTGGCAGTTTCTCAAAAACAAAAAGTTAAAGAGTTACCATATGACTCAGAAATTTCACTCCTAGCTATACACCTATGAGAAATGTAAACGTATATCTATACAAAAAGTTGTACCTGAATGTACATTGAAGCATTACTCAAAATAGCCAAGAAGTATAAGCAACCAAAATGCCCATCCATTCATGAATGACTAAACAAAATGCAGTATATCTATACAATGGAATATTATTCAACAACAAAGGAACAAAATGCTGATACATATCAAAACATGGATGAACATTGAATACATTATGTCAAGTTAAAGAAGCCACACACAAAAGACCACATATGGTACAATTCACTTTATATGAGACATACAAAACAGACAAATCAATAGAGATAAAAAGTACATCAGTGTTTACCAGAGTTTGAAGTGGGGAGGGAGAGAAAGGAAATGGCTGCTAATGGATAAGTGGGTTCTGTTTGGCCTGGTGAAAATACTCTGGAATTAGGTAGCGGTGACGATTGCACACTTTTGTTAATATAATTAAAACTACTGAATTTTATCCTATAAAGAGGTGAATTTTATGATATGTGAATTACGTCTCAAACAAGAACATAATAAAGTTTGAAAATCAGGGTGTATTATTAGTCCATTCTTGCACTGCTATAAAGAAATACCTGAGACTGGGCAATTTATAAAGAAAATTAAAGGGGTTTAATTGTCTCACAGTTCTGCAGGCTGTATAGGAAGTATAGTGGCTTGTGCTTCTGGAGGGAGGCCTTAGGAAGCTTTCGATCATGGTAGAAGGCAAAGCAGGAGCGAGGCACTTCACATGGCTGGAGGAGGAGGAAGGAGGCGGGGAGGTGCCACACACTTGTAAACAGGCAAATCTCAGGAGAACTCACTATTGCAACAAAGCCAGGGCTGGTGGGATGGTGAGGGAGGGATGGTGTTAAACCATGAGGAAACCTCCCCATGAGCCAATCAACTCCCACCAGACCCCACTTCTAGCATCGTGGATTATATTTCAACATGAGAATTGGGCGGAGATACAGATTCAAACCATACCACATGATGAAAGCAATCGTATTATTTTGAGTAACTAATCTTCGATGACCTGAAATTTGGAATTTATTGAACTTTTTAATAAATTATTTTAGATATATAATGAAGATAAATATATAGTCTTTTCTATTCTTTGCAAAGCATTTTTGGGAAAGTATCTTTTTTTCATCTTATATCCCAAAATGGTGAATTTCATAGATTGAAAACCTCCAGTTATTTTTATTTTGTTTTTCTTCCTTTTGTCCCCAATGTTAGTTTTCAAGGTACCTTTCTGTTTTAAAAAACATATTTTATTATTATTCAAGTCTGGTAAGGCCAACAGATCAAGGGATGACTGACGTTGAAAAGATACGTTGTTGCTTAGTTCCCAAAAGGGACATACTATGCCATGAATAAACAACATAAATTTATTTATAGGCACTAAGGCCAAATGAGATTTTAAGAAAATTTAAAGAAAAAAAATTATCACTTGAATATATTATAACCTTATTCCCTCTTCCCTTCTTCCCTGGGGAAATGCCAGGTTGGCCAGGAAGCTGTGGAAAAACAAGGTCAAGAGACTTTATTGTGGTTTTCAGGGAAAGAAGTAGGCAAGGTGGTGTAAGCAGGTTTAGGGTTCACTGCTTTAAGTAATCTCCACAGGTTCTGAGGCATAAGGACTGTTCCTAATGCCTGGTACCTGGCCTTGGGGTGTTTGGAGCAAGGGAATATTGGTCCAGAGTTTTAGAACCTTATAGAAGAGGTGGGGTATGGTGGTGGCTGTGAGTTCTGCATTGGTTAGTCTGCATATAAAAGACACAGTCACAGTGGATCCTTTACTGACTCCAGGGATTGGCTAGTCCCAGGACAGACAGTCTCACCAGGGTTCGTAAAGCACCACATTCAAAACTTCCTAACAGAGTGTGACATGCTTCACACACCCTCCTTGATTTCTTTACTTCGAAATCTACCCTCAAATGCTTTTAGTCTAATAAATTTAAGTGGTTGACATATTAAAATGTACCACCCCCAAGAGACATCACATATAAGCAGGCCTCATCCAACAGGTGAATTAAATGCATATCATATAGGAAGTTCTTACAGAGGCTCTACAACAGCTGGGAGTTAGACTATTCTGTCCTGTGTTTCCAGAAATGAGAGCTGATGGAATAGCAAACATAATATAAAGCACACTACAAATATTGTCATGTTGCTTTTTTTATGTCATGACTCCTCTTTGTGACATTTGGAAAAGTCTTATAAATGGGAATCTAAACCAAATGCAAACCAGTATTCTCAAATAAATATGGAGGTCATAATACTAAGCTTATCATTAAGTCCACCAGTAAGCAAATGTGTTCAGTTGTCTTAGTGGTTTTTGTCAAATACCAAACTTAGCAGAACCAAAAAGTCTTGCCAGGTTTCCAACTCTTCTATTCCTTTAACTAGTTATTGTATTTCGTTTTTGTTAAGGAATGCTTTAAACAAATATTTTTCTCTTAGATTCTTTATGAGCACTTATAGCTGCAGACATCCAACTGAAACTTTTTCTGCCCACTAGTTCCATATTTCATTTTAGTTAAATTTAGAGAATCCACCCTGGAAAGTGTGGCATACGGTATCATGGCACAGTGGAAAGAAGAATGTAGATTTGCTTACTAAAGGAAAGGCCAATGAGAATTTAAGAAGATTCAGAGGGCAAATAAAAATCATTGCATGTGCTAATAACTTTATCCTCTCTCCCAAATAAGAAAATTATATTTAAGTACACACACGCACACATGCACACAATGATAAAAATTTGCATTCTTTTCTCATCACCATTATAATTCTCAAATATAAGATCTTTCCTTTTAATTGTTCACTCACAAAGTTTTAATTAGCCAAATTTCTAAAATGTGACAATCAAGCTGCCAAAAATCAGCCATAGTTTTGACTCATAGGTCTGTAAAGAATTACTTGGTAGCAATCAGAATGAATTGCAAAGATTACGTCCAAAAATTTTTTCATACCGCATAAACACAGCAATTGGTGTGGTAATTCTTCTTGATTGCACTAGCTGGGGGAATTTAGCAGAAAATGCCAAAAGTTAGTTAAGGTATGCTATCTACTGGGCTATGTGTCATAAAACTGCTAAATACACGTACATGTAGATTATATACATACACACACATATAAATATATTCAATATGGAGTTTATTTTTAAGCTATGTCACTGAGAAACGAGTGCTATTAGGAACATAGAACCATCTGCTATACAGACACTAAAACTCAGGATTTACTTGGGCAAAGGTGGAATTCAGCACATTTAATATAGTTTTCTAATTCTCCCACAACATAGTGCTATTCTTCATATGAGTTTTGTTGTTTGTAAATACTGTTTATGTTCAGGGATAATAGAGGAATAAAAATGAATAAAAGAAATCTGATTTTAATGTTAAAAAATTATTGCTCCAGCTTGAATCCCTATTAATATGTTCTTATAACCAAATTTTATGTTTTCATCAAATCAAACTCTCAAGGAGAATGGCAAGGTGCTAGCAGCTCAAAGTCACTATGCAAAAAAGTAATATCTCAAATAATATCAATACCTCTAACAGAAAGCATAGACACCATACACACTAATAACATGGTGTTAGACCTGTCAATCAAAACTGTGGCTGGTTTTTGGCAGCATGATTGTCACATTTTAGAAATTTGGCTAACTGAAACTTTGAGCAAACAATTAAAAGAAAAGATCTTACATTTGAGAATTAAAAGAGTGATGAAACAAGAATACAAATTCTTACCATTCGCTCTCTGTGTGTGTGTGTGTGTGTGTGTGTGTGTGTGTGTGTGTGTGTGTATTTAAATATAATTTTCTTATTTGGAGGAAGGGATAAGTAGGTGTTAATAGGAGTTCCAATTTCAAAATATGTCTGTTTTATTCATCAGCTGGACTTCTCAAAGATCAGTCAATTGATCTCAAATGCCCTTAAGAGTGTAAAAAATTGGCCGGCGCAGTGGCTCATACCTATAATCCCAGCATTTTGGGAGGCCGAGGTGGGTGGATCACCTGAAGTCAGGAGTTCGAGACCAGCCTAGCCAACATGGTGAAACCCCATCTCTACTAAAAATATAAAAATTAGCCAGGCATGGTGGCAGGTGCCTATAGTCCAACGTACATGGGAGGCTGAGCCAGGAGAATCGCTTGAACCCATGAGGCAGAGGTTGCAGTGGGCCGAGATCGTGCCACTGCACTCCAGCCTGGGTGACAGTGCAAGACTCCGTCTCAAAAAAAAAAAAAAAAAAAAAAGAGTGTAAAAATTAAATATTATCCCCAAGTACAGAGATCTTAATATCAAATTGAAAAAGAATGTTATATATCATAAAGCATGACACATTTATGAGTTAAAAACACTTTACCTGATGTTACCATCTGCTGGAACTAAGACTACTTCAGGTGTCCCACGGTGCAGGGAGGGCAGAGGCAATAGGTGAAAGCTCTTCCAAAGAATACAGGAAGAGTGATGTTGGATGCAATCCTCTCATAAAAGAATTAAAGTGACAAAATTCAGGATTACTCCCAAATGTGTAGCATTAAAAAAAGACAAGAGTAGTAATGTAAATGAGCATTTTTAATGCTGAAAACAAGCTACTTATCTAATTATAACTTTTATTTTGGAAAGAAAACACCAAATAATACAACAGATCTCTAAAATTTAATGTACACATGCTATATACCAGCTTTTGTGCTAAGAAAATTATTAAGATTATTTTATTTATTCTTAGAACAACTCTAAACCATAGAAACTGTTAATGGCTCCTTTTTATAAAGGAAATCTTAGAGAATAACTCCCTAAGTCTCACCTCATAAGTGGGCCAAGTATGTGAAGGGCTTAAAAGTTGTTATCCAGGAGTGATATTTAAAAACATATCAATGTGTTATTTATAGTTGACACTTCATTATCGCTAAATTTCAGATAATTTCTAAAAAGTTTTTTTATATTATTAATTTGTATAGAAAGATTACCAGTAAAATGTAATTTCTTCTAATGCTGTGTAAATATCCATGTTGAGACAAATCCCTCACCACACAGCTAAAATATAATGAGGCATCTTCAGTAGTTTTCTCTTTTTAGAAGTGATTCATTTATGTTCAGCAATTTCTTGGTCACTTCAGGTCAGAAAGTCTAAGAGTGAGCAGGAGATTGTTTTTCCAGTGACAGAGGTTACAGAGGAAGAAAGCAACAATGGAAGCTGGAAAAGTTTACTATGATACTAGTTATTTCCTTGTATGGAAAAATTCTTCCTTTATATGGACAAATTTTGATCAGGGTCAGTGGAAAATAACTGAAGTCTTTCAGAAAATTGCAGGGTTTCTTACAATCTTGGAAGGCACATCTGTCAGGACACTCAATCAAGCCATCATGTTACTGCTATTTCTTTAGAAAAGCCAAATAAATAGGTACACAAAGATTACATCAATTTAGGTGGAAGTTCTTAATCAAAGCTCAAATAATGGATGAAAAACATGTGTAACTTGCTTTAAACAGATGGTTTTTCTACTCTAATGGCCTAGTTGACAATTGTAGGAGAGATAAAAAGAGAAGGTGAAAGAAAGATAACTTTAATTCAGATCATCCTGGTTTGTGGCCCTTTCAGTAAAGACTAAGTATAAGATCCCGGGTAAGATATTTAATCCATCTCAATTTTACTGTCCTCACATATAAAAGAAATATGCATAATATTAAAAATTTTTATATGGCTATAACTATGTCTGTATTGCTTGAGAGAGTAGGAGCTCCAAAACTGATAACTATTATAATTAAGCCAGGCTTAGTCTTAAAAGTACTTTTTATTTTTGCTTCTTTCTTAGTTTTCTTTAAAAATAATTGTGATCAGAACACTTAATGTAAGATCTACACTCTCAACAAATTTTTAAGTGTACAAATGATTATAGATACAATGCTGTATATTAGATCTTTGAAGCTTATTCACCTTGCTTTACCAAAACTTTGTGCCTGTTGATTAGTAAGTCCCCATTTCTCCTCCCTCCAGTCCCTAGCAACCATTTTATTCTTTGATTCCATGAATTTGACTATTTTAGATGTGTCATGTAAGTAGAATCATGCAGTATTTGTCTTTCTGTGACTGCCTTATTCACTTAGCATAGTATCCTCAAAATTCACCCATATTGGCCAGGCGCGGTGGTTCATGCATGTAATCCCAGCACTTTGGGAGGCCGAGGTGAGTGGATCACCTGAGCAGGAGTTCAAGACCAGCCTGGCCAACATGGTGAAACCCCATCTCTACTAAGTATACAAAAACTAGCCAGGCATGGTGGTGCACGCCTCTAATCCCAGCTACTCAGGAGGCTGAGGCAGGAGAATCACTTGAACCTGGGAGGTAGAGGTTGCAGTGAGCTGAGATCATGCCACTGCACTCCAGCCTGGGCAACAAGAGTGAAACTCCATCTGAAAAAAAAAAAATTACCCATATTGTCACATATTTCAGAATTTCCTTTTTGTGAAGGCTGAATAGTATTCCACTGTATGTATTTACTACATTTTCTTTATCCATTCATCTGTTCATGGACATTTAAGTTTCTTCCATATCTTAGCTATTGTGAATAGTGCTGCAACAAACATAGGGGGACTCATATTTCTTGAAGACATTGATTTCAATTCTTTTGCATAAATATCTAGAAGTGGGATTGCTGTATATCATACCATAGTTCTATTTTTAAATTTCTGATGAACCTCCATACTATTTTCCATAGAAACTGCATCATTTTGCATCCCCACCAATAGTGTGCAAAGGTTTCAATTTCTCCACATATTCACCAGCACTTGTCTTTTGATATTTTGATAATAGACTTCCTGACAGGTAAGAGGAAATATCTCATTTTGGTTTTGATTTGCATCTCCCTGATGATTAGTGATGTTGAACATCTTTGTCATATACCTGTTGGCCATTTTTATGTCTTCTTTGGAGAAATATCTATTCAGGTCCCTAGTCTATTTATTATTATTATTTTTTAATAGAGATGGTGGTCTCTCTATGTTGCCCAGGCAGGTCTCTAGCTCCTGGACTCAAGTGATCCTCCCACCTTGGTCTCCCAAAATGCTGGAATTAACCTAGTCCCTTTTAAATCAGGTTATTAGGTTTTTGCTTTTACTATGAGTCTCTTATTTTTTTGCAGATTAACCACTTATCAAATACACAGTTTGTAAATATTTTATCCCATTCCTTAGATCACCCTTTTCACTCTGTTTCTCCTTCTTCTTCTTATTTTTTAACACAGCAGAAGCTTTTTGGTTTTATATAGTTCTACTTGTTTGTTTTTGTTTTTCTTGCCTTGCTTTTGGTGTCATATCACCTTATGGCTATTTCTAATGGTTACTTTTGAGTCACCTTCTTGATCAGTGTTTTCTCAAACTTATTTCTGAAAATTCTCAAGATTTACAAAATAAAACAGTAGGGATCCTTGAAAATACAGATTATATAATAATAAGAATTATGAATTTTGTAATGGAGGTATAGCAATATTATAACATATAATCATTCCCAAAGTTACTTTAATAATAGGGTCTTTTTTTTTTCTGCAGGGTATTGATGGAATCTTGAGAAAACACAATTGTAATGAGCACATATTGCTTTTACCCAGTTGTCTTTCTGCGATAACCAGCAGAATAAGAAAAAATTGAATAAGTTTTTCTGTGTACACTGGCACAAAATAAGGTCTTTGAAAATAAAATTGAGTTAAGCTTTTAAAACTTTCGAATTCTATAATAAAGAAAAGGCTTAGGAAATTCTCTCATCCTTTTTGTGAATTCAGATAGCCACTTCTAACAGATATTCAAATAATGAAAGTGGTAAAAACTCAATTTCTAGCTCATAAGCCTGAAGAGACTTTAGAGTTGAATAAAGGATAAAATCCCAAGAATAAAAGTATAGAAAAGCTCCTTATCTTCATCCTGTTTATTCAACATATAAGATCATTCTTTGATGTACACACAAGTCTATCCCCGGGTGGGTAAAAAAAAATAGGCTGGATGTTTTATTTCTGTAATGGGTGATTACTACACAAACTAAAATAAAGAAGGAACTAAAACATTTAGTAGAAGATCAGGGAAAGAACACTTCACCTAAAGCACAAATTCATTCTTGTGATAAAATTTGAGTGTCTAGTTTTATGCTTTGTGCCGGACATAGAGCAGTTACAAAAACAAACTTTTTTTGCATGTGACTTTATGTAAGCTTATTTTCTTTAGATATCAGAAGTGTAAAGGGGAATGAGTAAAATATTATATTTTGGAAAAGAGAGTAGAAAGGTAACAATCCTGAGATGTCAATCATTTATATTGTCCTTCAGTCATTCATACATACTTTCCACTGTGTTAAATGTTGCTGAGGGAGTAAGGAGGGGAATTAAATGTAAAGAAATTCAAAGACAGTGGGTGAACTTAGAACAACATCTAATGGAGTGATAGCCCAGAGGCCATTTTACAATGGATTGAAAAGAAAGTGTCAGATGAAGAAATGGACACATTGATTATAAACATCTCATTTCATCAGTTTGGTTCAGGAGACTAGAAAAAAATAATGCTCTAACTGGTGTGTTTATTTTACTTTAATTGGTTAAATGTGAGTGTTTAATGGAGAAATTTGAGAGTTAAGAATAGAGTATGGGGAATTTTAGTTAAGAGAGAAGTTGAATATACTGAGGAGAGAAGGAAAAAATTCAATGTAAGTTTCTGAGGAACTAGGAGGAGAAAGAAAAGAAATTATGCCTTGTTCAGGCAAAGAACCTGCTTTTAAAAAAGGAAAAGAATCAGAAACAATTGGTATCCTCTTTCATTTCAGTGCTTCTCTAATTTAAATATAGGCAAAAAAAAAAAAAAAAAAAACCACACACACACACACACACAACTGAGAGCCTTTTAAATGCAGATTTGGGTTCATTAGGTCTGAGTTGGGGCCTTAGATTCGACATTTCTAACAGATTTCCAGGTGCTTCTCATGCTGTAGTGAGCAGATCACATTTGCAGCAGCAAGGCTGTGTCTCTATATTTGGTAGTAATCAATGACAAGCTCCCAGCATCTGGCTGTAATTTTCTATTAATTAGAAATGGCCATCAAACAGTTGGAGGGAGGAGAGTAAGGGTGGTTAGAGTAAGGGTGGTTAGAGCATTGACATAATGTTTCAGAGGCCACGTGAGTTGATTGGACCAGAGACATGGTAAAATTATAAGCAGTATATTGAGGGCCTCCCAGTATGTGTTGTGACCAATTTATAACAGAACTTGCCTCTGCTGATGGGCCTCTTTCCACATTCTCTGTCCAGAGAAAATGCACAGTTGGTTTCATCCAAGATTAGGGTTGTGTGTGGAGATACAATGCAAAAACAACAGAGAGTCAAGAATGTATGTTATTACTGAAAATGTGCTCCATGTAAACTAAGGTGGTTAAATAAAGAGGGAAGTTAAGCGTCACTAGTGCTAACGAATAGAGAGCAATAAAGGGATCCTTGTTTGTAAGTATCACTAAGGTCAGAGAAGGTCAGATGTTTCTTTTTGTTTTTTGGATTTCGTTGTTTTTTTTTAGTTTAATTTTTATTCTTGACGTATATTTATATGTTGCTATGTAACATAAGCTGATTAGAGTCTAATTCAATCAGCAGACATTAATTAAGAAGCATAAAGCTGGGAAATTCCCATGTCTGTTACGTGCACTAGTAAGGATCAGTAGCCTAATGACTCACATTGCAATGTTATTCTGCTCCTGTTCATAATTTACAAGATTGTACTCCAAATGGAGGCCTGTGAGTTTAGTATTCTGATCAATGATCTAAGGTATTGGCTAAAGAATTACAAGTAGAATACTGGGGAAAGGATAAAACTGATAGTGAAAAAAAAAAAAGATTGTTGTTAAAATCAAGTAAGAGTGTTTATGAATATAAGCCAGTTGAGCAGGATTCAGAGTTCATAATAAGGCATAGAGTTTATTACCTGAAGAGAAGGTTTACTTAAATCGTATTCAGTAGATGCAGCTGGGATTACAAAACAGGCTACAGGTCAGCCGACCAAACACCACAGATCTGCTAGAGACCACCAAGGAAGCCTTTGGCCCCCTCTTCTGAGAAGCACTGACCCGTAAAGACCATGTGTGAGTCAGGCCAGATTGGCCAGCAAAACTAAACTAGGAGTCAGGAGATAAAAAAACACTGCTCCAAAAATCCTTAAACCAAAGTCACCTTAGTGATGTTCTACTCCTGCTATTTTAAAGGCAAGATTCTCTTAGTAAGAATGTTCTACTGCTGACATTTGAAAGACAAGATTCTCTTTGTGGAAGGTTTGCCACCCAGGATTTACCAATCTTGTCTCTTCTTTGAAAAGCCCTTCCTTCAAAAGAAATATACCCCATCCACCACAGAATAGCAAGCACAATTTGATATAAAAATTATTCATTCATAGCAACGGCAAAATATCACACAAAATCAGGTAACCTCCAGGTAGAATGTTCGTATTATCAAATTTATTTGGCTTAAAAGGGAGTCTCTTCTCTTAAAGTTTTGAATATTTACCTCAATACTTTGAAAAAAAATTATTAATTTGATCATAGACAAATGATGGGAGACACTCCCAATCTGTATAAGACTCCTAAAGATTTCTTCTGAGGTCCTAGGCCAAATACTGAAATATAAATAAAATATTTTTTGAACACACATGGGTGGCTATTCTATTTCAATAAAACTAGACATTTCATTCAGAAACACCTTGAACTGTTTTTTCCCCGGCATCCCACACAAGTTTCATGATTTGTGTCTCAGCTGTTTTTATTTTTTAAATTCTGTATCAATACTTGTGAACTCTGAACTTGCCCAGATGATAGTATTGCATTGGGTTAGAAGCATAGACAGAGTCAGACAGCTGGAGTTCAAACCCCAGCTCTCCTCCTTAGTAACAGGGTTAACCATCAGCATTTGGCTTAATCTCTCTGTGCCTCATTTTCGCCAGCTTGGCAAGCTGTGAGTGCTATGCAAGTTTTGTTGAAGCAAAAATTGTTACCGGACAATTTAAACAGAAAGGGAATATTTTACGTAAGGCTATTGAAATAGGGCAGAGAGGCCAGAATTCAGTCTGAACTCAAATACTGTGAAACAAAAGGTGGGAGGCTTTTTAAGTGCTGTGGTGAGAGAGTGGAAAAGTACTAGAGGACACTAGCAGAGAAGTTGGTCACTGTGCAGAGCATACTGAGTTATTTATGAGTTTTCTTTTTTATTTTTTTCTGCATGGTTAGATCATCTTTGTATATTATGTGGCACCACTCACCCGCATTAGGCTCTTACCCTCTCACAGGGGCTAGGAAATAGGAGCTATCTTCCTGAGATTGTGTCTGAAAAAGACGGCTCCCACGTCCTTGAGGAAGACATTCTTGTGTTAGAAACTAGCAGGAGGCCTTAAAAAAGATTTACGTCTCAAAGGAACAAAGAAAGAATTTACAATGACAAGTTTTCTAAAGTAAATAAATGCTCTTAAGTCAGAGTCTACAGTCAGGAAAAATGTCTACCATGTAGTCCAGCTGAGGGGAACATTAAGGTCTTCTTGGCCAGTATCTATTGTTGCTTTAATTATAATCATTATTGTTAAGATGAAAGTTTGAGCCTTCGACACCTGGTGAGTGAATGCACAGAAATGTTTTTTTTTTTTTTTTAATTCCTGGGTTGTTATCAAATGATAATAAAATAACTTTTGTTTTTCAGGACACCAGCAATGTCTGAATTCAGTTCAAAACACTTACCTCTGCTCAGATTTTTCAATATGTGACATATGCATGAGAATCAATGACACATTGAAACCAAAATAGCACACATTTGTAGGATGAACAAAAATCCCAGTGAAGGGAACTCTGATACATCCAGTTAGGTCTGCGAAGAAATACCATTTCCTAAACAATTAAACCTAAATAGAATCTAACCAAGGCAGGCTATGTGGCCTGAGTACTACTCTGCTTTTTTCAACTAAACCTCGCTGACCTTTACTTTAAAAAATGTAGTTTATGGCCTAATGCGGTGCCTCATGCCTGTAATCCCAGCACTTTAGGAGGCTGAGGCGGACAGATCACGAGGTCAGGAGTTAGAGACCAGACTGACTAACATGGTGAAACCCGTGTCTACTAAAAATACAAAAATTTGCCAGGCATGGTGGCACGCGCCTGTAATCCCAGTTACTCAGGAGGCTGAGGCAGGAGAATTGCTTGATCCTGGGAGATGGAGTTTGCAGTGAGCCAAGACTGTGCCACTGCACTCCAGCCTGGGCAACAGAGCGAGACTCCATCTCAAAAATAAAATGAAAAATAAATAAATCAATGAATAAAAGGAGTTTATAATTCTACTACATATTGGTAACCCAAATTAAAAGTACGGGTTACATAGAAAGTTGGGCCTTTTTACAACTCCTGATTGAGTGAATTGGATAGAAATAGAACACAAATCCATGGACTCTGGCTTTTTCATGCTCAGTGCACCCTAGAATCTGAAAACTTGGTAGCATTTCACCTTCCGTGGGAATGTCTGATACATTCCCACAGAAGACGTTCCTATAGAAGGCGGTAAAGCAGAAGAAGATTATACTCCTTTTAAAGGCATGAATGCTTGACTATCATTATTTCTCCTCCTAACCCCATTGCTCTCTCGGGCCCATTGGCATTTGATAGGCTGATATTTAATGAAATGAGGACTTGAATATCTCCTCTTGTCATCCACAGAAAGCTAATCTTGCTCTTAAACTTTCAATATCGTTTCTAAGGCTCTTTAACGTTTCAACTTCTTAGCCTGTCATCTTCCATTATTCTTTCTCACAAATGATTACCAAAATTCTCTAGCCTGATGGAGTCACTTTGTTCTTCAAGAGTAAAATAATTACACAAATGATTACTCCATTAATGATTTCTATTCTTCCTAATATTGCCAGCAATTGTTGAGAACTTATGTTTCTTCTCAGCACCTTGATATGTGCATTCATATCTCCACTAAATTATCAAGCTCTTTTTTTAAAACAGCCATGACTAGTGACTCAAAATTTTAACAGGATCTTCCCGCTGCAGAAGACCCAGATAGTGATATAAAAGTAAAAATTGCAAAGGCAAATCTAAGTATGCATTATTTAAAGATTATTTGAATCATCAGTAAAGTACACTGAAGCGTGTAATTTTCCAAGACTAGTTAGATATAAAAAGCTTTAGTCAAAACATCCAATCCCTTTATTCACTTAAAATACATAGGAAAAGTGAGAAGTTTTAAGGCAAATGGAACTTGCAACTAAGTAAAAGTAGCAGAGATCTGGTAAAATTATATCTAAACTAAAAACTAATAGAAGTTTTTGCATTTGTTCATTTGTAATTTTCAGTATTCGATGCAGGTAAAATAATTGAGAAGAAAAGTATCAGGGCATAAATTTTTGATAAATATGTTGTAATGCAGTAGAATTGTAAAGAAGGATATAGAGAGTAAAATTATTTAGAAAATAGGTAATACATTATGGTCTGTGTGTATCAGTAAGTATAAACTAAGTAGTTCTGCATAATTATGCCATCTATTCAAATTTTTAAAATATTTATTATAAAATTATAACGATGTTGAGTTTGGATCTTCAATAGGCTACAAACTACTTAGAGTTTACACTCACTCTTGAGGACATAAAGGTTAAGTTAACATAGTAATGAGAGGATTTTTAACTAAAATGGAGTGCCAGATGAAAAACGTACAAGAAAATATGGGAAAGTAGAAGAAGGTAAAACCAGAACTATCGGGGAAGGGCGTACATTTGTAGTGTGGAAGAAGAACCACTTTCACTGAGATAAGGCATTAAGAGTGGAAGTTAATGAACATTAATTGGAAAGCAAAGGGTATGTATTTGAGTCACATCCAGGAAAAGATATACATTTGCTATGTATAGAAGTATGGGAATAGTCTGCAAGAGTGAAATTGTATATATTAGAAAAGGGGCTTAACAAAATTGGTAAAGGTTGAAATAAATGGGAGTAATTAGAGGAAGTGACAGATATAACTGAAAATTGTGCATTTTTGAAAATCCAATTGGAAGTGAAACTTTGGGTATTTGTGGAACATGTTTCTTAAAAAATGAGATTTGATTCATTGTAGTTAAAGAATTCTGGGTTGGAATTTCAACAGTAAGTGTGGAAGAACTGGTCAAGGTGGGGAAGGCAAGGAGTAAAAACTTTATGGTATTGGCAAAATAAGGCAGAATGATACGTGTTATATCCCGGATAGACAAGAAAGGAAACAATAACTAGGAGACATATAGAAAGAAGAGACTGATTATTGATGACTTTAGGGAAGAAATAGAATCAGTGGAAGAGAAATAGATCATTGTCAGAATGTGGGATAGTAACATTTCAAGCTTCAGTAGTAGATAGTTTCACATATGCCTCTTTTCTTGAACTTTTTACTCTCTTATTAAAGTTCTCAACTCCTTTCTGTATTCACTCTTTAACCCACTTCTATCTGCCATTAGAAGTATTGTAAAAAGAGAAGCATCATCCAATCCCTTTATCTGTCAAGAAGAACTTTCTGAGAACATCAGACAATATTTAAATGTTAGAATATGAATTTTATATGGAACTGCTAAATATCTGTTTCTCAGGAGCTTGGTATTATAAGCATTAGTGATAGCCACATTATCACTTATTAGGATTAATAGATACATCCTCAATGAAATTAATTAAAATATGATAAAAAATATATAAAATCTTTTAAAACAAATTGATAATCTAGCAAGTAATACTTGAAAGGCCAAAAAATGGGATTGAGGGTAGAAAGAGGATCAAAGGTGACTTCTACTTTGGAGAATTTTTTGAAACCCAGAGTTGTCTTTGCAAAGCACAAGGGACAGAATGAAAAAAAAAAAAATCCAGAGCTTGCCCAATGTTGAGAGTGCAAGAGGATATCCTCCATATTAAGCGCTGCAGTATACGGGGTAAACTAGAAATAAACTCTACCACCACACACACATACACAAACCAGCAAGGGAAATTGCTTGCCTTAGACCTTGCCACAGAGTTAAATAAAAGAGAAAAAAAAATCATTTCCATGGGAACTTATCCACACTAGATAGTGCTCATATGTGTTTATAGATGAAATTTATACTCCCCCAAGACATTCCAAGCTGAAAATTTAGTTTAAAATGGTTTTGGGTGGTTGTACACTCAGGAGCAAAAGAAGAGTACCTCTCAAGAAAGCCACAAAAACTACTGTCTTCAAAGAAGCCCATAGACCCAATTTTAAAACTAGAAAGTAGCAGGCAAATTTCACCTAATATGCAGGGAAATGAATGCCCGTGATGCAACAACAGAAACATGGACTTGAATTTTTGAAGCATGATATACCACAAATTATACTCACTTTGTTCTTTTCACTTCCATAAAAAGATGATCTCATAGTTGACTCTGACACTCGCATTTTTGAGTCCTTAAATCTGGGTTACATGTTAGCAGTTGCAAAAGGTTTTGGCCACATGTCCCATTTAGGGAACTAATTGTGCTTGATCCTAAACTTACAGTGATATTTACAGATACTTTGCCGAGAAGCCTATCCCCAATGAGCTATCACATAGTTGAGAGAATAAATATTGATATGGTTTGGATCTGTGTCTACACCCAAATCTCATGTTCCGTTGTAATCCCCACGATGGAGGTGAGGCCTGGTGAGAGGTGATTGGATCATTATGGCAGTTTCTTATGAATGGTTTAGCACCATCTTCTCGATGCTGCCCTTGCAGTATTGCATGAGTTCTCAGGAGATCTATTTGTTTAAAAGTGTGTAGCACACCCCCATCTCTCTCTTGCTCCTGCCTCAGCCACAGGGAGTCTCTATTCCCCCTTTGCCTTCTGCCATGATTGCAAGTTTCCTGAGGCCTCCCTAGAAGCCAGGCAGATTCCAGCATCATGCTTCCTGTAAGCCTTCAGAAATGTGAGCCAATTAAAGCTCTTTTTTTTTTCTTAAATAAATTACTCAGTCTCAGGTATTTTTTTTGTAGCAATGTGAGAATGGCCTAATACAAATATAGACCCAGTAAAGTCAAAGTGAGCATTTTACCTAACAATACACGTTCTTTAAATTAAAAAAAAAAAATGTAAACATATCTTTTTTTTCTAAGACTGCTCACATATAGTCATCCTCTTGCGTTCCTAGAACGTCTGAGTTAGGTTACTATAGTTTCCTTTGACTACAGGAAACACACTATAGTCAAAAAATCGAGTGAGTTCATCCCGCTGCTTTTCTTTCCATAAATAAAGTAGAATTCTAGTTCTGCAGAATATTTTAAGGTACTGTACTACCTGTTCCAACCCCATCCCCACCCCCCGATCTTGCATTCTAGTATCTATTCTTTCAAAGGACACCACTAGATCAATTACATGAATACTTTAGGCTCAATCCTTATAGCTTTTTGTTTTCTCTATCTCTTCCCCAGATCTGGTGCCAACCAAAATCTAAGGTATTAACCAACAGAAAACTATAGCTTATCACTGGCATAGTGCTTTGGCCTGACAAATGATGAGTTTCTTATACAGCATTCTTGGAAGCAATACAAGCATTTTTAATAATCTTTTTAAATTACAGCTTAGGCCTTACATAAGCTACATTTAGTAGCAGACACTTTTCATATCACTGAACCAGTGAAATTACATCTGCAATATGATTCTCCCCAATAAGAGTTTCCAGTAATTATGTCCAACTATGTTCTCAATTTAGAGCACTGGGATGCAGAACAATATCTAACATGTCAGAATGTTTCTGCTTGTCACAGTGATGGAGCTCAGAGTAGAACAAGGGAGCAGCTTTTTAAACTTTAGGTGAAAAACAACCTTGCTCAAGCTTATACATAAAAATTTGTGGCAATTGTATTATTTCATTAGAAATGCATTTAAAAAACACATTTTCATTCACAAAATGTGGTTGAGGGGATTGCCTTTTTTTTTTTTTTTTGGTCAAACGTTGTCATGTGAGTAGAAAGGAGGAAGGAAACTCAGAAATTCAGATGGCTTTAGTGCAGATAAAATTATTATCTCAAAATTCCAGGATCAGGTACATTTTTACTTCTGAAGATTGCATGCCCATATGATAGAACGAGAATTCAAATCACTCCCTGATTTGGGTTGATAAGTCTTCAAGCTAGAATGCTCCCTGTTGTTACTACAGAATGTAAGTACTGCCTCGTGGTTATGACTGGTGATGGCTAATAAAATACCAAAAGCCACCTCAATATGGGTCTTACACAGAAGGTGAGTATTAGCTAATTCCTGGGGAGAAATGTTCTGTGCCTGAAAGTTATATGTTTTTAGGTTATTACTTTTGATGACAAAAACCACAGTTACTTTTGCACCAATTTAATATCAAATGTCCATCCTTAATTGTTGTGTCTTTACAGTAATGGCTTCATTGACTGAGTTAGTCTAACCCAGGAAGAGAATAATTCTGCTTTTTCTGCCATTCTGGGCTTCCAGAGTAGTTTTCAGAGTGCTGCACAGAGCCCCAAAGTAATTAAGAGGTGCTTCAGGGGCTGCTTAAGAATAAAATAGCCCTTGAAGAAGGTGAAGCTCCCACCCTCTGCATCCTACCCTTTGTGTCCACACAACATTTTTTCTATCTGATTCATCTGTGCAAGGTGTGTTTGAAAAAATTTTCTTAATTACAAAAATAGAAAAAAATGTGAAAGCCACTGTTCTAAATAAGTGATATTTTGGTATAAATTATTTAGATGATCACAATTGTGCAGATCTCATTTTACACATAAATGAGAAGCTTGGAAAGTTTTGCACATAAATGACAAGTTTTGTCTAAAACCATAACAACCAAACAAAACAGCATTGTTATTTTCCCTGAGCTGCCAAAGATGACCTACTGTGCCTAGTGGGAACATGTTGTAGGCATATGTGCAAATACCACATACCATGCGACTAAGATAATGGGAGTCTGCACATACAGGAATGCATAATAGCAAATTTTGCGCTAATGTCTGTAAATGTGTCAGAAGTGCTGGTTGAGTTTGATGAAGCTTACTGATTGCTGTCTTCTGGTCAAGGACGATGACACAGAGAATTTTTTAATTTTCACTTCTTGGTTTTATCAAAGGTACAGATGGATTTGTAGGTACTCTCTGAGTGAATTTAGCATATGAGCACCGTCTCTTGCAACTGAGAATGAGACATACTGTGTAAGAATTTGTCTGAATCTTTCCCAAGCTGTTGTCCAGATTTCGTGGGATCTTGGAAGGCATATGCTCCCAAATCAATTTGATGTTCTTGATTGCTAATGTTTGCTTTATGGCCTTAACACTAAACATGCGTATACACATGTGACCACTTAACAGCCTAATGTCTCTGCATTTGTGCCGACTGTCTAATGGCACTTAATTCACCTAAAGGAATCTTTCCAGTGAGACGGGTCTTTTCATTTTCTCACTTTTGAGATAATGGAATTTGAATAAGTTGCATTTGTAGATTTAAGAGACCACTTTTTATTCCAAGGATCTTTTGAGGACAGGAAGAGTACAATATTCAACCTTCACTGATAAACGTTAATGAAGAAAATCTCTCAAAGGTTATTTATCTCACATATGGCTATTTACAGTAATTATTTACTCCTATAAAACTACCAGCAATGATTCATGTTCTGTGCAATACTAGAGAGCAAAATATTTTAAATAGTGTTACACTGTAAAACTGCTTCACATTTTAAAATATTTTTATTTTTAGAATATTTTTTAAACAATTAAATGGCACTTGCTTTTCAGTTCACCTCCCCATCTTTTCCCATTTCTCCTTTGACTAATAATATTAAAAACCTTTTTGCTATGAAGAAAATATGTAAATATTGAACTATATATATATATTTTTTTAGAATTAATATAAGTTGCTTTTGTACAGGATTAAAAATAAAAGTAAATTGTTGTACTTTACTTCTTTGATAGCTTTGACCTTGAAATCAACTTCAGACTTTTCTGGTAACATGGAAATACATGAGAATCATATAAAATTGTTATCTTAGTCATTGACAAATGTTTACCTAAAAGATCAAAGGATATTTTCCTATAATAAAATAGTGTTTTGTCTTGAAGGATGAAAAATTAGAGATGTAAAATCAGTTGATTTCTATTTGTTCTGTAAGTTTCCCAGAAGAATTCAAAACTTAATATGCATTTTAAATGGTTTACAGATATTGAAGGGTTCTTAGATCCCTTTATCTAAGCCCCACCACAGTCATTTTCATCCTTTTTTTTTCTATCCTTTATCAGCACACACACACAAAAAAAGCTTAAATGGTTTTCCGTTTCTTCTTCTTGGTTTCTCTCAATTGCAAATATTTCTAATGACCTCATATTGCCTATTTTACCTTTGGTTATACAAAATCTGATTATTATTCCTTCTTCAGATGTAAGTGAATTGCATCTTTTTAAACACACCCAATGATTTTATCTATTAATTGAGTACAGGAATCCTCAATGTTAAGTTCTGAATAAATTTCATACCAAATTTGAGATCAAATCAACTATATAAGAGTATTCATTTCACTGAAAGCAGCATAAAAGGAAGATGCAATATGTTGTAGTGCATTTATTGTATCCATGTGGACATAATCTAAGCCTTTACTGAGAAATAAGGCTCATCAGATAACTTGTCAAATTATCTCTTTCTGATCTTGCATCATTGTTTAGATGCTGCTAAGTAAGAAAACATGGTGTGCAAACCTCTACATTTTGTTTCTTAAACTTATTCATTTGTTCATTTATTAATTGAGTATCATAAGTGTGAAACACTGGAGAAGACTCTGGAGATATGTGGGTTATGTTTTCTACTCTTTTGGAATGAAGCATATATTCCTGGTACCATCATTTATTAGTTATGTGACCAGATCTTTGATCATTTAAATTTTCTCTGCCTCAGTTTCCTCACCTATAACATGTGAGTCATAATTTTGCCTAAAACATCATTTTGGCAAATGACTTAATACACAGAAGTGTTTGCAATTTGTATTGGGCAGTAGAATGTTAGGTTCTAATAGTAGTACATGTTGAGCATCCCTAATTTGAAAATCCAAATCTAACATACTCCAAAATCCAAAACTTTCTGAGTGCCAACATAATGCTTACAAGTGGAAAATTTTACCCCTGACCTTAAGTGATGGGTAAAGGTACACAACACATTCATTCAGTGTCCACAAGAGAAAAAATACCCTTGCCGCCCCCTTCAGCTGCAAAATTTCTTTTCTGCATATACCCAGATTCCCCCATGTAAGCAAGCCCCAAAAGCTCATAAAATGGCACAAGCCCAAGTTGGACGCACCAATAACAGGCTCCCCATTATACCCCCACTTGGGGCCAAGACCTACATGCATTAGTCACAGTTTTTTTTTGCTTATTAACTGCTCTGTGATGTAAAGATGTTGTTGAAAATGTCAAAAAGGCTGGCAGATATCCCTATAACAAAAGAGGAAGAACTTATGTTTATCTATAGCACAGAAAATCAAGTAATTGCAACTGGACAGTGGTGTAAGTGTGAAACATCTTACAGAAGAGTATGGTGTTGGAATGACCACTGTATATGACCTGAAGAAACAGAAAGATAAACTCTTGAAGTTTTGTGCTGAAAGTGATGAGCAGAAGTTAATGAAAAATAGGGAAATGCTGCATTAAGCTAAAAAATGGAGATCTTGATCATATATTGAAAGAGTGGATCCATCAGTGTCACAATGAGCATATGCCACTTAATTATATGCTGATCATGAAATAAGATCTATCATGATAAACTGAAGGGAAATGTGAATATTCAACAGGCTGGTTGCAGAAAATTAAGAAAATAGAATTAAATTTTTAAAGATTTGTGATGATAAAGCATCAGCTGATCACATAGCAGTGGAGAAATTCTTTGATGAGTTTGCCAAGGTCATCACTAATGAAAATCTGTTGCCAGAACAAGTTTATAATGCTGATGAAGCATAACTGCTTTGGTGTTATTGCCCTAGAAAAACATTGACTACAACTGATGAGATAGCCCCTACAGAAGTTTAAAATGCCAAGAACAGAATAATTGTTCCAAGAAGTGTCAATGCAGCAGGAAAGCATGAGTGTAAACTTGCCATGATAGGCAAAATTTTGAGTCATGACTATTTCCAAACAGTGACTTTTTTTTACCAGTCCATTATTATGCTAACAGAAAAATATGGATCACCAGGGACATCTTTTCTGACTGATTTCACAAATATTTTGTACCAGCAGCTCAAGCTTACTGCAGGGAAGCTGAACTGGATGATGACTAGAAGATTTTGTTACTCCTTGACAACTGTTCTGTTCATCCTCCAGCTGAAATTCTCATAAAAATAATGTTTATGCTATGTACTTTCCCCCAAATGCATTTCATTAAGTCATCCATGTGACCAGGATTTCCTATTGTGAATATTGCTGCAATGAACATGGACATGCAAATGTCTCTTTGAGATACTTTTGTGGGAACACCATTAAATTTTATAACTGCTCATTAAAGGAAAGAACAAAGTGAAAAGGCAACCTGTAAAATGGGAAAATATTCACAAATTATATTTCAGATAAGAGCTTAATATCTAGAATAAATAGAAGCTCCTACAACTCAGCAACAAAAAATGTCCCAATTAAAAAAAAAAGAAAAGAATTTGAATAGATCTTTAGATATTTCTCCAATGAAGATGTCCAAATGGCCGGTAAGCATATGAAAAAATATTCAACATCACTAATCATTAGGAAAATGCAAATGTAAACCACAATGAGACATCATCTCATTAAGATGGCCACTATCCGCTCCACCCCCCCACCCCCCTAAAAAAAGAGAGAAACAGAGAGAGAGAGACAGAAGAAGAAGAAGAAGAAGAAGAAGAAGAAAATAACAAGTCTGAAGACATGGAGCAATTGAAAATTGGATCTCTGTGGTGCATTGTTGGTGGGGTTGTACATTGTTATAAATCCTATGGAAAACAGCATGGAAGTTCTCCAAAAAGTTAAAAATAGAACTACCATGTGATCTATGCATTTCCTTTCTGCGTTGCAGTTTTAAGTAAAATGGGTATATAGATTTCACTGGGGGGTGATATTTAAGCAGCAACTTGAGGCCCGTAAAGGAATTACCTATGAAGTTATCTGGCGAAACAGTGTTTCAGCAGAAAGAACAGCTAGCTAGATGCTAAGAGAAGTGCCTCTGGTACATGAAAATTTGCTAGCAGATCAGAGTGGCTAGACAGAGTTACTGGGTAAGAGTAATAGTAGGTGAGTTCTGAAAAGAAACAGACAATGAAGGGTGATGTTAAGGCAGATTACGGATGTCCCTTTGAGACTTGTGTATGATACAAGTTTTTATACAGCTTCTGTGTCATCTGTGACAGTTGTATCAGATACCTTAAATGAATGTTTTCTTGAGGGTTTTCAGAAATGCAGGTACAGGAATACAATTCCTCGTGAGGACTCAACTCCTAATCTCAACTTCCTTTTTATTTGATGATGTGGTACTTCCCTAGACCCCATTCTAGATGTTACCAAAAAAATGCAATAATTGTACTTTAATATCTTTATAAACTCCTAAAATTTTTTGAAAATTAATATATTCTACTCAAAGGGCTTCAGATAAGAGATTAGGGGCCCAGTGTGGTGGCTCATGCCTGTAATCCCAGCACTTTGGGATGCTGAGGCAGGGGGATCACATGAGGTCAGGGGTTTGAGACCAGTCTGGCGAACATGGAGAAACTCTGCCTCTTCTGAAAATACAAAAATTAGTCGGGCATGGTGGCACACACCTATAATCCCAGCTACTTGGGAGACTGAGGCAGGAGAATCACTTAAGCCCAGGAGAGCTGAGATTTGCCACTGAGATAGAGTGAGACTCTGTCTCAAAAAAAAAAAAAAAAAGGAGATTAGGGATCTGTAGTATGAAATCTGAAGTATTTTTCTCACTCCTTCTCTGGGATTGAAATGAAATTTGACAGGTAACTTTACCTCTCAAGCTTCATTTTCTAAGAATCTCAGTTTAGATACACATTTTTAAACTTGTTTTTGGTTACTACACTAATTTAAACTATAAAACCAACTTAAATTTCTAATATATATGATATTATAAAATATTCTGTATATAATGATTACACTACTGAATATTAATTCCTGCCATACCCAGTTTTATCTCACTCAAGGGCAAAAATTTATGCATCACTCAGTTATTGACCAAGTGAGAAACTGTATTAGGAAGTTTGCCCTCTTCAGTGGCTGATCCTAGTTGTGTTTCTGGAGGTCAGACTAGAGCTAGAATCAATAATAGGTGCATATCTCCGCAGTGTCTGTCCTGTTTTCCACCTTCTTTTGAAGAATTTATGACTTCCCTTCTCCCTTGGTTCCCTAGGCACATATTCCAGGACCCCTATCAGACCCCTATCTGTCTATTAGGGCTGGATCCCTGTTCTGAATTACATCCAGTCCTTCTGGGAGCCTGAACCCTTTCCCAGGGTCTGCAAGTTCCCTTGCCTTCAAGACATGGACCCTTCTCTACATAGTCTAGCTGGAATCTTTCTCTAAGAAGATTTCTGGGAATTGTGCTATCAACTACCATGTTAATAATTTTACTTTTGCCCAGGGCTCCACTCTGGTACTCTCTGACCTGCTTAGATCTCCTTGGAGATGTATACAAACTCATGTTTCATTCAAGAGCTGTGATGGTCAATATTGACTATCAACTTGAGTGGATTGAGGGATGCAAACATTTGAGTCAGTGGACTGGAGAGGTGACCCACTCTCCATGTGGGTAAGCACCATCTAATCAGCTGCCAGCACAGCTAGGATAAAAGCAGGCAGAGGAATGTGGAAGGACTAGACTGGCTAAGTCTTCTGGTGTCCATCTTTCTCCCATGCAGGATGCTTCCTGCAGTCAAATATTGGACTTCAAGTTCTTCAATTTTTGGAGTCTTGGACCTATACCAGTGCTTTGCCAGGGGCTCTTGGGCCTTTGGCCACAGACTAAAGACTGCACTGTCAGCTTCCCTACTTTTGAGGTTTTGGAACTCAGACTGGCTTCCTTGCTCTCCTCAGCTTGCAGATGGCCTACTGTGGGACTTCACCTTGTGATCATGTGAGTCAATACTCCTTAACAAACTCCCTTGCATACATACATCATATTAGTCCTGTCTCTCTAGAGAACCCTAACACAAGAGCTGATAACTAATCCCAAAGTAAGAGAATTCCTTGCATTCTAAGCTTTCCCTATTCCTAGTTTTCTTCCTTTCTCCCATTCTTTGGAGAATCAGCATGCTATTACCCTAGAGTAACATGTTTTGATTCACACACATTTTCAAACAAGATCTGGGAGTTAAAGATTTAAAGCCTCTCACACAATTTATGTATTTTTTTCTGTTTAAGTATTTCTAAATCTCTAGTGCAAATAATGTTTCTTCTACCAGAGTAACTTAACATACGAGACAAAGTGATCCAATAAAGGTTAAAAAAATAGGATTTGACTGACAGACCTCATGTTATTTTAGGGTACATTTTATAGTGTCATATTACCATAAGGTTAAACTTGATGTCTATTTCTTTAACCTATGTTGTCATTTAAAATATTTATCAATTTTGAAGAGAAAGTATGAAACAACTTAACTAAATACATTGTCAAGCTTCGGTTATGGCAATGATGAAGTCATTTCACGCGAGGATGATAGAGTAGCCAAACTGAATAAAATGAATTTCAAGATCGATCATATTTTTCACAAAACTTTTTCTGCTGTTGTCCTAATGTGCACTTAAGATCTCAGAGAAACGTGGTTTTCAAACTGATTTTTCTACCATAAAACTTAGTTGGCCATCCTAGTCAGAATATAGTTAAAATCTCACTAGAATTGTTAGCAATTACTATTGAGGACATTATTGCTAGTTTTTAATTTAAGTGAGTGTGTGGGGATTGGCTGGCCTGTGTCTGGGACCATACCCATTTAAGAATGTGTCACCAAAACACTTGAAAATGCTCGGTAGAACTTTTCTAAATTATTGGTTGACAAATAGGAAATAGTTAAGACTTGCTGAACACTGTATGTCACGCACAATCTTTGTAATTAGCATTTAATAGTTACAAAAAAGAAAACTGTCACATAGATATATTAATTTAATAAATATAACATCTCTAGCAAGGATTAATGGAATAGAAACTTGAATTTAGGTTTCTGGAGACAGGATACTACAGTGAAGCTTATGGACTTTGGAATCTGATTAGATTATCTCTAACCCAGCATTAGTTACAATCGTGTAAAAGTAAATCAGAGAAATTAGTATCTGTATCACATGATCGTTAGAAAATTAAATATATGAAATAAGAATTCAATAAATGATTATGAAACCTTTTATTCATTTATCAGTCAGGTTCTTGGTTCTTAACTATTGTACTTACTCTGTGATCCAATGATAAAATTGTTATATGAGGCACTTTTTATAGTCATAATTGTCAATGAAAATATGTGCAAGTTAGTAAATAGTGCATGTGTTAAATCATATAACATGTGGCTACATATCAAATACAGTGTGGATACATCCTATACATCCTATTTCAATGCCAATCCAACCTTATTGTGCAATCAATACATTTATTTATGCCTACTCTTGTGTCCTGGCACTAGTCAGTTTCTCGGGGCTCATTTTTCTCACTGTGCATCCTTTCTTTACTCTCTGTACAACATTCCATATATTTTGCACAGCAGAAGGTATGTTAAAACGAATGTTCATTAAATACTTGTATGTACATTTTAGCTGCTATTATTCTTAATAATAATTCTTATATATATTCTTAATAATAATTCTTAATTCTCCAGATTCATGCAATAAAAAAGAAAACTGTGTTCTCCAAAATGCCTGATGTCTGTGAAAATTGTGCCTGTGCAAGCTATTCATGTTGTGTTACACTGATACAAAGAAAGGGTTTTAGAAGTTTATCTGGCTTTTGGCAGGGGAGACTGCCTTTGACTTGGTAAATTTCCCACACTGTTGACACGTATGGAAACTCATCTGACTATGGAAAACTGTATTGAATGATCTGTAGTATTTTGGATTTTACTTCCATTGTGTGGGCTACATTTATACCTGCCCAAATAGAGCTTCCCATTGACCAGAAATATAAACCAAACACAGCATGAGGAAAATTAATGAATTGCTTATTTTTGTAAACTATTATTTAGGTTTATGCACAAATAAATTAGAAAATTTCATCTCTAATCTGTACCTAGAACTTTACGTCTGGGTAATTTAAAAGAATAATTGGTATAAAAAATTAAGAACTTCATATACAATTAAGGTCTACAAGAGAATATAAAAAAAGCAACTCTTCTTTATTTTCTCTCAATTACACGAACAAAATAAAATTAATCATATGAGGATTAAAGTTTCTCATATCGTGTATAAAAACTTGAGAAAAGTCTTTGATCTAATATTAACAATTTTCCAGTGTGAATCAAGCACTTTTTTAAAGGGCTTTTATTAACATGAGCTAAAGTTCTAATGACTTTGGAATTTGACTACAGCTGCACAAAAACAAGTCCAAAATGCATCTTCTAAAATAGATGTTTGTGTTCCGTAATTTTTCAGTTCCATCAGACACAAGCACCTTTCAACTAATAAATAAATTGACATTTTCCCCTTTACTATCCTAAAACGAAATTCGGAGATAAAAATAAACCTTTATGAATCTTATGGCATGGTCATCCTAAAATGTTTAATTGATTAGAGGCTTTCACCGGTTTACAGTGAATATATTTTTTATTTAAGTTAAGATGCCTAGAAGTTAATCTTCATGGAAATAAAGGAAAATGAAAAGCAAAGGTAGGTGGGCATTGAAACATAAACATTTATTAGGATAAGTAATAATAAATTAGACTTACTTGTCTATGATGAGAAAAAGGGTAAAATAAAAACAGGCCATGCCAAAATTACATATTATTGACTATCAAAGTGAAAAAATTAAGTAAGGTGTGAAAGCCCTAGCTCATGTTGTCAACAAAGGTGTTAACATGTTAAACGGAATATATACCATAAATTGCATATAGATACAGACATAGGTATAAATGTATAAATAGAGATATATAATAAATCAGCAACATTATTCCCAGCTTATTTACTGTTAGTACTGTGGCCTCAAAAGTATGCACTTACTGATTGGCTAGATATGATGTGCTGAATGAATAAATTCTAATGCTTAGTAGGATCAATAAAATACTTTTATTATAATTAATCTTTCATCTACATACTGATTTTCTCCTAAATTGTTAGCCTCTTTGTGAAAGTTCCTGAAAATTTTGTTTTCAGTAATATAATAATTAGATATACAGACACCTAGAATTGAGATAAGTTTGGTCCACAGAATATTTATAATTTGTGTGTTCTATGAAGAATTTCTTTGATATGCAGGAGTGTCCTATGCACTGCCTCTGTGGCCTTTGCTCACTAAATACTATAAGTTTCTTCCCAATCAGTAAAAGTGCAAAAATTACAAGTCACAAAAACAAGGTTGTTTTTTTTTTTTAAAAATGTGACAGAAAAGTTTGTTCAGAAATTGTCAACTCTGTCCTAGTACTACACCCTTCCCTTCTTTAGTCAACAGTCTGATTTCATCACAATCTCCTTTTACTCCATTTCTTTTCCTCGGTACTTTCTAGTCTTTTCCTTAACCAGGGCTCAATGTCTTTGCTCCCAAAGACCTTTGCCAAGTTATCTGCAGGGTTGTCTCCTATTATTCAATCAGATGCCATCTGAAATTCACTTCCTAATAGAGGCTTTCCTTGGAAAGCCTGTTATCAGTAGCCATCTCACCTCGACCATGTCATTACTCCCCAATCATGTCACTACTCAACTCACTCTGTTTAATTTCTTTTGCAGCATCTACATTATTTACATCATTTTGTTCCTCCCTCACTGGAATGTAAGCCCTAAGAGGGCATGGACCATCCCTATATTGTTCAGCACTGTCTCCTCATTGCCTAGAATGATGCCTGGCACACAGTAAGTACAAAGATAGGGACTTGAGTGAATGAGTGCATCTTTTATTCTTCTCTAGAACATATAATCACCAAGTCCTTTCACAGCTGACCACCAGATTCAGGGGCTCTGGTGTCTTGAACTGCTGTTCAGCTTTCATATAGACACGACGAAAAGCTACATATGTGGGGATGGAGGTCTTGTCACAACCTCTAAATTTATTTTAAAGAATAATGTTGACATTCATTTCAAATTCACTTCCTTCACTCTTCAAATGTTTGCCTTATATCTCACTAAAATTACTTTAAATTATTTGGATATTTTTCCTAAAAATGTTTATATGGATGAAAGCATTAAAAATATGATTGCTGTGACTTCATCACGCTTTTACTTAATACTGGTTCTTTTTAATCTTGTTTTAGTATTAAATAATTTCCCCCAAATAAAATAGAAATGTGGTCATTCCTGGTAGTGGACCTGACATTATCAGATGAGTTTTCCTCTCCAGATGCCATGGTTTTATGTACTGTAAATGATCCTCTCACTACCAGATTGTATGAGAAAGAAACTGCTTCAGGGAGGTAGATGCTATAGAAGTCTGTACATTGAGTAGCAATAAAAAAAAGCAAATCTTTGTAAACTAGCCAGCAAAGCATCTTAACACAGCAGTGAGTATTGGGGAATGCAAACAGTGAACTCTCCATCTGACCAGATGTGGACATTCCTAATGGATGATAAGTTTAATTAACCAATAAAATGTTTTCAATTTAAAGCTTAAAGTGGTGATTATAATGTTTGTGTTCTTTGCCTAGACAGTACAGCTGAAGCAGAGATACCAAAAAAGCAAATTAGTTTGCAAACCAAATATTTACCAGACTAGCTCTTAATCTAGGCTATTTTTTATTGTTCCAAAACTTAAGATATGGAGGATGTAGAAGAATTACATGAAAATTGAGACAATTGCTGAAATACATGCTGATAACATTTTGCTTTTACTCTACGCCTAATTCAAATCATGCTTTTAACTGCAGTGGTTCTAAGTATAACTGTATTTTTTGAGTTAAGGATTTTCCTTTAATCATCATTCCATTTTATGTATTTCTCATTTTAGAGTTGGTTCATATGCTTGTTTTCTGGGTGCATGTGATTATTTAATACATTTACACAATTGGTAAAGAAAAAAATCTATGTACTTAGGATATCCATCACATTAAACATTTATCTTTTGTCTATGCTGGAAACATTTGAATTATTCTCTTGTAGCTATTTTTAAATATACAATAGATTATTGTAAACTATAGTCAACCTACTGATCTATCAAACATTAGGTATTATTTCTTCTATTAAACTGTATATTTTTACTTATTATCAACTTCGCTTTATTTCCTGTCCCCTCTACAATTCTTGTCCTCTGGCAACTGTCATTCTACTCTCTTATCTCCATAAAATCATTTTTTTAGCTCCCACATACGAGTGAGAGCGTGCCATATTTGTCTTCCTGTCCTTGGATTATTTCACTTAATATAATGACCTCCAGGTCAATCCATTGGCTGCAAATAACAGGATTTTATTCTTTTAATGGCCCAATAATATTCCACTGTGTATATATACCACATTTTCTTTCTATTTATCCATTGATGGGCACTTAGGTTGGTTTCGTATCTTGGCTGTTGTGAATAGATGGTGCTGCAATAAACATGGGAGCCAGATATCTTTTAAATATATTGATTTCTTTTCTTTGTGATATATCCTCAGTAGTGAAATAACTGGATTATATGGTAGTTCTATTTTTAGTTTTTGAGGACCTGCCATACTGTTCTCCACAGTGGCTGTACTTATTTACATTTCCACAACAGTGTACAAGGATTCTCCTTTCTCCACATCCTCACTGGCATCTGTGGTTTCCTTTATGATAAAAGCCATTCCAACTGGGGTGAGATGATATCCAATTCTGCTTTTGATTTGCATTTCTCTGATGATTAGTGATGTTGAGCATTTTTTCATATACCTGTTTGCATTTGTATGTCTTCTTTTGAGAAATGTCTATTCAGATCATTTGACCATGTTTTAAATGAATTATTTGGCTTTTTGCTATTGTGTTGTTAAAGCTCCTTGTATATTCTAGTATCAATTCCTTGTCATATGGGTAGTTTCCAAGTATTTTCTCCCATTCTGTGGGTTGTCTCTTCACTTTGCTGATTGTTTTCTTGTAGAAGAGGCATCTATTGCATAACTACTTTTCAAGATGATCGGTCCCAAATATTTACCCTCTCCTGATTTAGGATATGTGCACTTGAATGCTCAACTATTAATGTCAACTTAGCATATGTAAAACTAAATTCAACTTCATCTCTTTTTCTAGACTAGATTCTGTTGCTCATTACTTTCTTCTATCATTGCCATAGAGAAAAAACTTGAAAAAGACGGTCACTCTTTGACTCCTATGCTCCCCATCCTTATATTTTGCTTGTCATCAGCAGGCTTATCATTCTTTTTATCATATATTTTTCATGTATTTATTATGTTTTCTACTCCTAAGCACCTGGTTCGACCTCATTGAAATATCTCTGAACTGCAGAATGAACTTCGGGCTTTTAATTTTTTAATCTAGAGGAAGTATACTGTTGGCCTAAATCTGATAGTCCTTATTGTCATAGCATTATTATCTTCAAGGACAAAAAATCTTATTTTTTCCCTCTGAATTGAGTCAAAACTCACTGAGATGATTAGGATTCACCTTTATTCATCTTTATCCATTTAACCTCACTTCCAGAAAACACCAGTGTGGATTTGGATCCAACTAGGAGGTCTTACATTTTTACTCCCCTCTACCTTTTTTTAAGCTCCTAAAGATTAAGAAATGCAGTTTAATATGTTTCATAGCACTTAAACATTTAACAGATAAATAATTATAAATAAATTACCGTGCTTTTTGTAAAGTTTTGTTCCTGTTTTTCAAATACTAGCAGTAGTAGTGAATATATTGAGTTAATTAAAAGCATAAAGTAACTTTAATCATCATTCAGTTGGTAGTCTGCATTCAAAATTTAAATATTCAAAAGTATTTATTAATTCTCTATTATGTATCAGGCAGTATTCTAGTCACTAGGAATATAGAAGTAAACAAGACATGGCAAGTTGTTGTATCTTAGTATTGCTGTCTACTCTGAGTCCTCATGTCATAATCCGACCCTTGAAATAGGTTGTTAATTATATATGTGTCTGTGTATAATATGTGTGTATATAATTATATAACCATATAATATAATCATGTAATATAATTATATGATAATATAATTCTATACACATATTATATACACATATAAATATAATGTATAATTATACATATTACATTATATAATATAATTGTATTATATATTTATATATGTTGTATATATGTGATGTATATTACACACACACACATACACACTTGTTTTGAAAAAATTCAAGACAATTAGAAGATCCACAGGAAAGATTTTTATCTAAATATTGTTATGGCTGTTGCTTGATGTTAATTAATAAATTTTCCATCTTTTAAAATATATATTTTACATAAAACATATGTGTATACACACACATATATACACACACATACATTTTTCTTAATTCTATAACAAAGAAATTGACAAAGGAGCTTTTCTGGTCCACCCCATCCTTTATACTGACCATGCATACTTCATTCAGCAGATCAGCATTGTGTCATGAAAGATCCTCACCTCTCACTTCATTTTCTTATGTTAAAATTAATCTGCAAACCCAGACCTGTATCTTAGATAATCATGGTCTGAAGCTGTTTTCTTTACCTGGTTTTAACGTAAGTATTCAGTGCCAAATTCTTTTTTACAGAAATGGCTATACAATTTTACTGTAATTTCTATATCATAAAAATGTAAACACAGGCATTTGTACTTCACTTTCTCACCAGTGCATGTTACTTTTCATATTCTCATTACAATCCACCAGTCTTTATAAAGTTATCATAGAAATTAAAATATTATGCAATGACTACCTTGAATAATGATCATGAATGACAATTCTGAAAATATGCTATGAAAAGATGACAATGAATTCAGAGACTGAAAGGCAAAATGCTCTAGATGGGCACATAATACAATCTATATCAATATTAAATTTTATTTGAAATCTCTTAATTTATTATGGAAAAAGACATATCATACTTATCCAATTAACTTGTTTGAGAGAGATTCTTCCTTATCAGTATCTTCTTAATTAGAACAAAATCATATACTCACAGTACTCATTCTAATCATTGAGGAATCTTCCTACATTTTTAAACTGAAACTGCCTCCATTCTGATCCAATTTTATTCTGGGTATACATTTTAGGGTCTGTAATCCTACAAATATCATTTCCTCTGGTCACTGAATTTGAATGTGAACTTATCTGAAATTTTAAAATTTCAATTTATCAAATATATTTTATTTTTCCCTCTTTCCAACTCTAAGTACCTTATATGGTACATGTGAAATTAATTCCAGCTCTGTCCTCAAAGCAGAGTCAATGTCTGCATACTGTCCAGACTAATCTTGGCTCCTAAGAGGGCAAGGGATTTAGAAAAATCAATTAAAATACTAAAATGATTAATTTTATTCTTTAGAAGAAAAATATTGTGCTCTCCATTAACTGGATGTACCTTTTACAATTAAGTATACAGAAGAGTATAAATGATTACAAATACTAAATTTTCTTATCCAAGGTAAACTTTTCATAAAGTTAGTATGTTTTAATCATAGATATTTTTGACATAAATGGGAACATTGATAATGTTAGAATACATGATGAGCCTATACAGTGCTATTTGGGACCCATGTATTCTCCTGAGGAAAAAAAAATTAAGACAATTCGGAGCCCCCAGGAAAGATTTTTTTATCTAAATATTGTTATGACTCTTGCTTTATGTTAATTATTAAATTTGCAATATTCAAAAATATTTCTGAATGTTATCAATTTTCATTTTAAATTAAGTTATTGCCATAAATAAAAATTCATTGATACTATTGCATAGGCTGGGATACTAAAACAAACAAATGTTTTAATGTAAAGTGAGCTTATAATCTAATTTGAAAAGCAGAACATATATTTAAAAAAGAAGAAAAACCACCAAGAGAACTATTTCTCATGTCAATGATTATTTTTTAAAAAGTGATAGAGATATTCCTAGAACAAATGTATTAGTGGTTCAGTTGCACAGGAAGGAAAGGCCTCATTCAATTTTGAAGTAGCCTTGAAGGAACAGTTATTCTTAGATTAAAAAGAGAGGGGGGGAATTTTAGGCAGTAGAATGTTTAAACAGTGGAAACTAATATGTATAATAGCTCCAAACGAGATTGAACATTATTTATTTGAAATGACTTACCTTTTAACAAGTTTGGATATATGTTTTAAAAATATTAAAAATATGAATTGAACATCTCAAATTTTTCTCAGGTTGGTCTCATTTCATCAAATCAGTTTCCACACTGATAAACATTGTTAGGTTTATCTGTGACACTAAAGTAGAAACTTAAAGATATTTTTAAAAGGAACTGTTATTGTTATTTTGAGGTAGAAAAATCTTTTGAATTTGAAGGGAACAAAAATGAACATTTAACTGCTAAGGTTGAGATCAAGATGTTAAATGGATTTTATTCTAAATTCATAAATAGGGAGCCCCACACCTTAGTATCTTCATTTTCTACTCTACCTTTTCTCTTTGTTGTCATCATACCATGTTCCATTCTCTTCTCTTTTCAATCAAGCTTTTTGTAAGCTCTGCGAACATAAAAATGTTGATAGAAGTCATGAGTCTACACAATATTGTAATGTGGGATCCATGTACTCATCAAATAGAAATAATTCATAAAAATTAAATCCCCAGGCTGATTTTCAATCTAGAGGGTCAATTCTGATGCTATGCCTAAAAAATATGCTATAATCAAACAGTTAAAATCAGAAACAAGATTGCAAATTGTTCCTGGATTGCACAGTATTATATAGTTAGGACTTAAAATACATATTATTTGTGTGTTCAGAATGTATGCTGTAAAATATATAATTGCTATCATACAAGCTCCAGTATATTAACCTTTTCAGGCCCTTGGACCTAAGTTTCAGAACAGTAGTGGATAGGTGCTAAAAAGAAATAAGTGCTAACAAAATTAAAGCAACATTTGTATATAGAGCAAATTTAAAATAAAACGATGATAAATAAAATTGGGGGGATGATGAAATGTTCTAAAATTAGTGGTAATTGTTGCATAACTAAATACACTAAAAACTGATAAATTGTATACCTTAAAAGCATGACTTTTGTATTAGTCAGGGTTCTCTAGAAGGACAGGCATAATAGAATAGATGTAAATATGAAAGGGAGTTTATTAAGGAGTATTGACTCACGATCACAAGGAGAAGTCACACTATAGGCCATCTACAAGCTGAGGAGAGCAAGGAAGCCAGTCCGAGTCCCAAAACCTCAAAAGTAGGGAAGCCAATAGTGCAGCCTTCAGCGTGTGGCCAAAGGTCCAAGAGACCCTGGCAAACCACTGGTATAGATCCAGGATCCAAAAGCTGAAGAACTCGGAGTCCGATGTTAAAGGGCAGGAAGCATCTAGCACGGGAGAAAGATGGAGGCCAGAAGACTCAGCTAGTCTACTTCTTCCATATTCCTCTGCCTGCTTTTATTCTAGCCGTGCTGGCAGCTGATGAGATGGTGTCCACCCAGATTGAGGGTGGGTCTGCCTCTCCCAGCCCACTGACTCAAATGTTAATCTCCTTTGGCAACACCCTCACAGACACACCCAAGATCAATTCTTTGCATCCTTCAATCCAATCGCGTTGACAGTCAATATTAACCATCACAAATTTTATGATGTATACATTTTATCTCAATAAAGCTGTTATACAGAAGAAGAACAGTACCAATAACAACAGCCAGAAGCAGTAGCACAGTATATCCAGTTTCTGGTTAAATTTAGTTGATAGGACCTAAAAAAATTACACAACAGGTCTAGTGGTCCAACTGTGATGCACTACTTACCATTCTGGTATCTTTTTTCTCCTCTTTATCATGTTGTAATCCCTAAGGTAAAATGATTTTGTTAGGTTGATTGGTTACTATCTGAAATGTCTTGCTTTATCCACTAATTCCTGCACTTTGTTGCAGAATTAGTTTAATGTATACACTTAATTTAAAATATATATTCACTTTATGCAAAAAAAAAAAATTCCATGGGGTTGCTTCCCTCAAAAAAAAAATGTGACTAGCAGACAATTTGAGACTATCACTTCTTCAGCACAGGGGACATTTCTGCCTCAACATATAACTCTAAAGTACTCTCTCTTAAGGTAATATAATTCTTCATATACAATCAAATATGTACTTTATCTTTCTACGTGAGGGATGGCAAATAAAATAGCAGGTCTTGATTGCTGCTTCCAAATATTACAGAATAGTTGTACCAGGCTGACACCTCCATGAAGAACAAGGAGAAAATCCATCTAAAATAAAATTAAAAATATATGTTTAAAAACACTGAAACACTATCAGGTTAACTAGCACATGAGAAGCAAAATATTAGGAAAGAGGAACTGTAAAGATATGAGCCAATACTCCACCAATACTGATTTTTCTTTATATGTCCTTTTTCTAGGTATAAGTCAGAGGTTGAAAATAATGGCAAATTATATGATAAAACGCTACTTCTATTTCATGGAGATATCAGCAGTACCTATGACAGTGTCATGTAACTAGAAAAATAGAAATTAAATATATGAAGTTCCAGGATCTTAATGAAAAAAAAATTCGGAGTACTAAACCAAATATTTTTCCGCAAATACATTTGCAAATGTCTAAACTCCAATGCACAGGAAACTAACAGCCATGCAACAAGTTACTAAAAAGCAATGCTGATAAGCTATACCATTGACCTGAGGAGATTTGGTAGGAGTTGAGATTCCAGAAAGAGGAAGACACAGGTAAAGACCATAGATTCTCATTTGGAATCCCTCCAAGGCTATGCCTTTGGAGAACAACGAGAGGCAATGCATTCTTTCTAATATTTAAGCCTAGCCTTACTAAAAATGCAAACCAATTTAGCTCATTTCCTGATTAGTTTTAGGCTAACAGTCCCATTCTATCTTCCTAAAAAATAAAAAAATGAATAAATTCTCCTTGGAAGAAAAAAAATCATAGACAGCCTCTACAATTTTTTTTATATAGATTGTATTGCTTTTAGTTACTGAAAAGGGAAAATAAAAAATTGAAAAATAGAAACAGACCCATAGATGACACAGCTCTTAGATGAATCAGAAAAGAACTATGAAATTGCTATGAAGAATATATTCAGGAAATAAAAGAACATAAGAAAAAAGAAGTGAAAATATGTTTATTTTCACCAGAAATATGGAGGTTTTATTTTACTATAGTCAATAGGAAATCTAGAACTGAAATATAAAAGCTGAAAGTAAGAATTCAATAGATGAATTTAACAGCAGATTAGACAAAATAGAAGATGGGATTAGTGAACTAGAAGAAAGGTTATTAGAGAATATTCAGCCTGAAGCAAAGAGAAAAAAAGTGTGAAAAAAAGAGCACAATGGAAACATTACACTGTAAAAATAAATTTAACAGTTTTAAGAAGAGAGAGGAGAGAAGAGAAAAGAAGCAGAAATAGTAAAATGCTGAGAAATGTCTAAGACTAATAAAGACATCGAGTCAGAATTTCGAAAGTTCTGTGGACAACAAACAAGGTGACTGACTGAAAAGGATGCTTCATCAATGAACATAATCATAAAACTGAACACCAAAATTATATGTGTGTGTGTGTGACAGTATGTATGTGTGTGTATGAGAAAAAGACGTATCACATCAAAGAACCTAATCTGAGACTGAGGATTTACTTTACAATAGAAGATTTGAAAGCCAGGAAACAAACAAGTGCACTTTAAATGCTGGAAAAAAATTCATTCCTAATTCAGAATTTTTTACCAAATGCAAATACAATTCAAAAACAACTCTAAAATAACATTCTTTTCAGATAAAACAAAACTAAGAAAATTTTTCGCCAGCCAACTTGCTTTAAAAGAAATACTAAATAAAATTATTTAGGCAAAATGGAAAAGATCCTATTCCTAAACATAGAAATGCATGAAGAAATGAAGAATGAGGATAAATACAAACATATATAAATGTATGTTACCCACCAAAATCAGTGATAAAACTATCTTGGGTATTAGAATATATACAGTATTATAATACATAAAAAACAAAATAAAGGCAGGGGATAAATAGAATTATATAAAATATCCTAAGCTGTTAGTACACGCTAGGATTTGATAATATAGTTGACCCTTGAGCTACATAGGTTTCAGCTGCATAGGCCCACTTATAAACAGTTTTTAAAATAAGTATATTGGGAAATTTTCTGGAGATTCATGAAAAATTGAAAAAACTAGCAGATGAACCACATAGCCTAGAAATATCAAAAAAATTAAGAAAATGTTAGGTATTTCATGAATGCATAAAATGTATGTGGATAATAGTCAATTTTATCACTTACTACCATAAAATACATGAATCTATTCTAAAAAGTTAAAATTTATCAAAACATATGCATGCAAATACAGACCATATATAGTGTCATTCACAGTTGAGAGAAATGTAAGCAAATGAAAAGATGCAGTATTAAACCATAACTGCATAAAATTTACTGCGGTACACATTTTACTACTGTTATAATTTTATAGTCACTTCCTGTTGCTATTGCACTGAACTCAAGTGTTACGAGTATCTCCTTGCCTGCCATGAAAAATCATCTCCGCATGAGCAGTTTATCTCTTCAGTAAATTGAGTATTGCAGTAAAAGGTGATCTCCTGTGGTTCTCACATATTTTTCATCATGTTTAGTGCAATAGCATAAACCTTGAGCAACACCAGAAGACCCATACAAAGTGCCACCAGTGACATTGGAAGTGCCCACAAGAAGTAAAGACAATCCATGACATTAAAAGAAAAAGTCAAGGCTGGGAGTGGTGGCTCATACCTATAATCTCAGCACTTTGGGAGGCCAGGTCAAGAGGTTCACTTTAGCCCAGGAGTTCAAGACCAGCCTGGGCAACATAAGGAGGCCTTGTCTCTACAAAAATAATAACAATAATGATAAAACATTAGCTGGGTGCAGTGCCTGGCACCTGTAGTCCCACCTAGTAAGGAGGCTGAGAGGAGGTCATGGTTGCGGTGAACTATGATTGCATCACTGCACTCCAGCCTGGGCAACAGAACAGGGCCCTGTCTAAAAAGAAAGAGAGAAAGAATGGCAAAACCCCGTCTCTACTAAAAATGCAAAAATTAACCTGGCATGGTGGTGCGTGCCTATAATCCTAGCTATTAGTGAGGCTGAGGCAGGAGAATCACTTGAACCCAGGAGGTGGAGGTTGCAGTGAGCTGAGATAGTGCCACTGCACTGCAGCCTGGATGACAGAGCGAGACTCCATCTCAAAAAAAAAATGAGAGAGAGAGAGAGAGAAAGGAAGGCAGGAAGGCAGGCAGGCAGACAGGCAGGCAGGAAGGAAGCAAGAAAAGGTTGAGTAGCTTGGTATTTAGATTAAGATCTACAGTTGCAGTTGCTCACTATTTGAGACTGGTAATTCATCTTACAAACAGATGACTCAAACTTGTAGTATTCGTAAACACAGCACAGTATTGTAAATGTATTCTCTCTTCCTTATGGTTTTCTTAGTAACATTTTCTTTCTTTATTGTAAGAATACAGTATATAATACATATAATATTTTTAAAATGTGTGAACTGACTGTTTATGTTATTGGTAAGGCAGAAGGCTATTAATAGGTAAGCTTCTGGGGAATCAAAAGTTATACACACTTTCTACTATATGAAGGCTCAGCACCCCAACCCCCACATTGTTCAAGGATCAACTGCAGATTACATTAAATCACATTATATTTATATTAGATGATTTTTATATTAAATCATATTAAGTCAAAATAAATATTTGTTTTAGTCTCTAGGGAAGTAGTTCCTTTTTTTTTTTGAGACAATCTCACTCTGTCACCCAGGCTGCAGTAGAGTGGGGCAATCTCGGCTCACTGCAACCTCTGCCTCCTGGGTTCAAGCGATTTTATTACCTCAGCCTCCCAAGTAGCTAGGACTATAGGCACGTGCCACCATGTCTGGCTAATTTTTGTATTTTTAGTAGAGACGGGGTTTCACCATGTTGACCGGACTGGTCTCAAACTCCTGACCTCAAGTGATCCACCCACCTTGGCCTCCCAGAGTGCTGGGATTACAAGTGTAAGCCACTGCACCCAGCTGAAATAGTTCTTAATAAGAGGAGATTTGGCATCTTGGAGGACATTTGGCAATATCAAGAGACATTTTGGTTTCTTGCCATTGGAAAGGAAAGGGCTACTGGCATGTAGTGAATAGATGTCAAACATGCTGCTAAACATCTTACAATGCACAGGACCACATCCATGACAAAAAAAATGGCCCAAAATGTCAATATTGCCAAGGTTGAAAAATCCTGCTCTAGGTAACCAGGAGAAGATATGCATAAGACTTATGTCAAAGTGGAATGATAGAATCATCTACTCAATTAAAAAAAAAAAAAAGGAAGAGAGAACAAAGGACTATGAAACAGGTTAACACATTATTCCAAAAAAAAAAAAAACCCAAAAGGATTAAATGATAGATATAAACCCAAGCCTATAAGAGGTCATATTAAGTGTAAATTGCATAAGTATTTTATTTAAAACACTAGAATTATGAAACAGGATAAAAATTAAGTGTTTATACTTATCAAATATAGATAAAAATAACCAAATACAATCTATTATAAGAGAAAGGTGGACAATTTTAGCTGGCTTTACCAGATTCTCAGGCCTCAGCTAAGGTTTGGTATGGTGTGTATGGTGTGTTTCAATATTAGCATATATAGACTATTGGGTAGTTTGTATCAGCCTAGTGCTTCCATCATAAACATTATAAAATTTCACCTAATTTGTTTAATGTTTCTCTTTTGAACTTTCAGGAGCTCTTCTGAAGTATCCAAAAGTTAATTCAAGGTCAAAAAGACTTAATTTTGATTTTGGAAAGTTTGCCAAAAATTAAGGTTCAAAACATTTGATCAAAATCATATCACATATTATTATGAAATAATATTTATTTAATCAAAAGTCTTAACAGGCCTGGCGCAGTGGCTCACACTTGTATTTCCAGCCTTTTGAGAGGTCGAGGTGGGTGAACCATTTGATCCAGGAGTTCGAGATCAGCCTGGGCAACATGGAGAAATTCTGTCTCTACCAAAAAAAAGTAACAAAAATTAGCTGAATGCGGTGATAGGTGCCTATATTCCCAGTTACTCAGGAAGCTGAGGTGGGAGGATCACTTGAGGCCAGGAAGAGGAGGTTGCAGTGAGTCAAGATTGTGCTACTGCACTCCAGCCTGGGTGACACAGCAAGATCCTGTTTCCAAAAACTAAAAGTCTTTATAAAGACAAGCAACACGTAAAACCTGTTTTCTTTTCTCTCCCTTCTGTTTTGTAGCTTATTTAAAATATAAACAGAAATCTTTTATTATTTTTATTAATACTATAAAAGAAATTTGTTTTAAAGAGGGCTACATTCTAGATTTGTATTACTGATATTAAAGCTTAAATTCAATGCTTATAACAGTCAGTTTAACCACACAAGACTTTTCTTCACTTTAAAAAAAAGTTTTATTTTTATTTATGTTTTTTATTGATTTATTTTGAAAAGGATTTAAATATTTTAGACAGTTATCATTTTAATAAAAGTACATTGCTGTTTTGAACACTTAGTGTATATTTTTAAAATATTTTAGTAGTTTTAGTTACCTATATTTACCCAATATTATTTTTATTTACCAAAGATTACTAAAATCACATGAACACAGAAAGCATTTGGGTTTATATATTTAATTTCTGAGCATTTATTTATTTATTTATTTTAAGTCAATTGAGTACCATGTGGATAATATACAAAAACAGACATGTACACATGTATACATAAAAATATAGACAGATATAAAAAAAGATTTTGTAGGTTCAATTTTAAAATTTTAGTAATGAGACAGGTAAAACTCACTAGTTTAAAAAGATGGTTTTATTTAAACCGTCTTTTTAATGGAACAAGTTTCAGTTTATCTGTCCCACATGGCCAAAACTCTTCTTGAGTTCTAGAGAAAAAAGGGTAAAAATATCAAAACACGGAAAAAAAAGAAAAGTAGACTTTTTTTGTTTTTTTTTGTTTTTGAGATTGAGACTTGCTCTGTTCCCCAGGCTGGAGTTCAGTGGCACGATCTTGGCTCACTGCACCTGAGTTCAAGTGATTCTCCTGCCTCAGCCTCCCAAGTAGCTGGGACTACAGGCGTGCACCACCACACCCGGCTAAGTTTTGCATTTTTAGTAGAGATGGGTTTTCATCATGTTGGCCAGGCTGATCTCAAACTCCTGACCTCAAGTGATCCACCCATCTTGGCCTCCTAAAGTATTGGGAGGCGGGAGCCACTGTGCCCTGCCAAAAATGTAAACTTTTTAAAGAAGGAGTTTGGTTGTGTCAGTTAGATGAGACACAGAGAAAGATTACACATGGATTACAAGGTAACATAAAAGCTGAAAAACTTGTTACAGAATTTTAAAAGAAAATATGTAAATGATACACCATGGAATACTATGCAGCCATAAAAAGGACGAGTTCATGTCCTTTGTAGGGACATGGATGAAATTGGAAATCATCATTCTCAGTAAATTATCACAAGAACAAAAAACCAAACACCGCATATTCTCACTCATAGGTGGGAACTGAACAATGAGAACACATGGACACAGGAAGGGGAACATCACACTCTGGGGACTGTTGTGGGGTGGGGGGTGGGGGGAGGGATAGCATTGGGAGATATACCTAATGCTAGATGACGAGTTAGTGGGTGCAGCGCCCCAGCATGGCACATATATACATATGTAACTAACCTGCACATTGCGCACATGTACCCTAAAACCTAAAGTATAATAATAATAATAAATAAATAAATAAATTTTTTTAAAAAACAGAAAAAAAAGAAAAAATTCAGAATCCTATTTAAAATAACCAGCTGAGAATGTAAAAATTCAGAGACCAATTTAGTTGGATAGGTGGCTTTTCAATTTAGTTTTTTTTTTTTTCCTTTCTTTCTTTCTTTCTTTTTTTAATGGGATTACAGAGTTTAGGACAGAGTCCATTAACAAAGAAGACTAAGAAAACATTTGGAGCTTTTAAATCCTAACATTTCCACATGAGAAAGGAGAGGCACAGGTGGAATGTGGAGCATTTAGATCTTTAGAAATAAGGAAGCTAAGCTTGCAAAGAAATGAAAAAAATAGCAAATGAGAGTTTGACCCTCTGCAATAACGCTTACTGTAGCATTTGTCAGTTACCTTTAAAAGTGACTGACAAATGTTACAGTGAGCAATTATTGCTGCAGAGTGACTTGTCAGTGTCTTGTCCGTTATCATACATTAAAAGGTCAAGTGTTTTCTAAGTATAAAATAACCCTTAGTACCCCTAAAGACAAAATAAATGGCAGGGTGCTCAAATTAAATGAGCGCAGAATTTAAGATCTGAGACAAACCCATTTACAACTCTTGAGGTCCCTTGAGGAAGACAGGATACTCTACAACAGGTGTTCAGTGGCACCTTTTCCTCCAAGAGTCTCAGGGCCACTAGAAGTCACTTTTAAATCTTTCTATGTGATAGAACTCTGATACTCCTCTTAGCTTTAGGAATTTATATCAAGTATCTGCATAAAAAATCAAAGGTGGGGCCAGGCACAGTGGTTCAAGCCTGTAATCCCAACACTTTGGGAGTCCGAGGTGGGCAGATCACCTGAGGACAGGAGTTTGAGACCAGCCTGACCAACATGGCGAAACCCTGTCTCTATTAAAAATACAAAAAAATTAGCCAGGCATGGTGGCACATACCTGTAATCCCAGCTACTTGGAATGCTGAGGCAGGAGAATCTCTTGATCCTGGGAAGCGGAGGTTGCACAAGAGTTGAACCCTATCTCAAAAAAACAAACAAACAAACAAACAAAAATCAAAGATGGCACAAGAAAAGAGGGGTAAAAGTAAGCTTTACTTCTCATGAAAGGTTGCAGCCTGCATAGTGGCCATTCTAACAGACTGGGAAACACAGCCTCTGGTCAGAAGCTGAACACAGACAATTCAAGGGAGGGGTAAAGGGAACAGGAACTTATGGTGATCAAGGTGGCTGAATATCCATATTTAATAAGCTATAGGAGGAGGAATGAATATTTATAAAAGGAGAAATATGACCATGTGCAATTGAACTTCATGCCTCTCCATGGGACCCATGTTCAAAAAATGGCAGTGTTAGCATAATCCAAGTGTGGAGTCTGGGGCCATCTGGTATCAAAGGGTGAAGCAGAGGACCTGAGCATCCTTACTGAGCATCCTCTATAGACTGACCAGAACCACTTCTTGTTTGGTGGCCTCCTATCAGGCAAAAAAGTAGGGGCAGGGGCAGGCTATTTGTTGATGAAAGTGGCAGAGTTTATTGAAAGGTCTGGATTCTGTCCAGCCCTTAGGGAAGAAACTCTGATTATGGATAGGGAGGGAGGAGACATAATGAGGTGTGTCTGACCTCTCATCTTGGCATGGCAGATAATTCAGTTTTCAAGGTTACTCTGGAGTCCCTTTGGCTAAGAGATGGTCCATTCAGTCAGTTGAGGGGCTTAGAATTTTGTTTGTAGTTTATAAGTTTTAATTAATAGGAGTTCAAGAAAAAGGGGTTAGGTAGACTAAGAGGTTCCTATGGGAGAAATAAGATACAATAAAGAGAAGCTTTTATAAAAAAACATTGTTTGAATATCAGCTTTTAATTAAAGTTTTTATTGCATAGTTCTTTAAAAATACATATTTTTTAAAGAAGAGGAGTTCATATATATATTCATATATATTCATATATATTCATATATATTCATATATATTCATATATATATTCATATATATTCATATATATTCATATATATTCATATATATATTCATATATATTCATATATATATTCATATATATTCATATATATTCATATATTCATATATATTCATACATATTCATATATATTCATATATTCATATATATTCATATATATTCATACATATATTCATATATATTCATACATATATTCATATATTCATATATTCATATATATTCATATATATTCATATATATTCATATATACATATATACATATATGTTCATATATATTCATATATACATATATGTTCATATATATTCATATATGTTCATATATATATTCATATATTTTCATATATACGTTCATATATATGTTCATATATACGTTCATATATATGTGTTCATATATACGTTCATATATATGTGTTCATATATACGTTCATATATATGTGTTCATATATACGTTCATATATATGTGTTCATATATACGTTCATATATGTGTTCATATATACGTTCATATATATGTGTTCATATATACGTTCATATATATGTGTTCATATATACGTTCATATATGTGTTCATATATACGTTCATATATGTACGTTCATATATGTACGTTCATATATATGTTCATATATATATTCATCATATATATGTTCATATCTATATATTCATCATATATATGTTCATATCTACATATCATCATATATATGTTCATATCTATATATTCATCATATATGTTCATATCTATATTCATATCTCTATGTTCATATCTATATTCATATCTCTATGTTCATATCTATATTCATATCTCTATGTTCATATCTATAATCATATCTCTATGTTCATATATCTATATTCATATCTCTATATTCATATCTATATTCATATCTATATTGATATATATATTCATATCTATATTCATATATATTCATATCTATATTCATATCTATATTCATATATGTTCATATCTATATTCATATATGTTCATATAGATTCATATATATGTTCATATAGATTCATATATATGTTCATATAGATTCATATATATTCATATATATACATATTCATATTCATATATTCATATATATATTCATATATATTCACATATATACATATATATTCACATATAGATTCATATATATGTTCATATAGATTCATATATATTCATATATATACATATTCATATTCATATATTCATATATATATTCATATATATTCACATATATACATATATATTCACATATATTCACATATATATTCATATATATTCGTATATATTCATATATATATTCATATATATTCATATATATTCATATATATTCATATATACATTCATATATATTCATATATATTCGTATATATTCATATATATATTCGTATAGATTCGTATATATTCATATATAGATTCGTATATATTCATGTATATACATATATATTCATATGTATATTCATATATATTCTATATATATTCATATATTCCTATATATACACATATATTCATATATACATATATTCCTATATATACACATATATTCATATATACATATATTCCTATATATACATATATTCATATATATTCATATATACATACATTCATATCTATTCATATATATACATACATTCATATCTATTCATATATTCATATCTATTCATATATATTCATAGATATATTCATATATATATATTCATAGATATATTCATATATATATATTCATAGATATATTCATATATATATATTCATAGATATATTCATATATATATTCGTAGATCTATATTCATATATATATATTCGTAGATCTCTATTCATATATATTCGTAGATCTCTATTCATATATATATTCGTAGATCTCTATTCATAGATCTATATTCGTAGATCTCTATTCATAGATCTATATTCGTAGATCTCTATTCATAGATCTATATTCGTAGATCTCTATTCATAGATCTATTCATATCTATTCATAGATATTCATATATAGATATTCATATATATATTCATATAGATATTCATATAAATATTCATATATATAGATTCATATAGATATTCATATATATATTCACATATAGATTCATATATATAGATTCACATATAGATTCATATATATAGATTCACATATAGATTCATATATATAGATTCACATATAGATTCATATATATAGATTCACATATAGATTCATATATAGATTCATATATATAGATTCACATATAGATTCATATATAGATTCACATATAGATTCATATATAGATTCACATATAGATTCATATATATAGATTCACATATAGATTCATATATATAGATTCATATATAGATTCATATATAGATTCATATATATTCATATAGATTCATATATAAATTCATATAGATTCATATATATATTCATATATAGATTCAGATAGATTCATATATAGATTCATATATAGATTCAGATAGATTCATATATAGATTCATGTAGATTCATATATATTCACATATATTCATATATATATTCATATATATTCACATATATATATTCATATATATTCACATATATTCATATATATATTCATATATATTCACATATATTCATATATATATTCATATATATTCACATATATTCATATATATATTCATATATATTCACATATATTCATATATATTCATATATATTCACACATATTCATATATATTCATATATATTCATATATATTCATATATACATTCATATATACATTCATATATACATTCATATATACATTCATATATATTCATATATACATTCATATATATTCATATATATTCATATATATTCATATATATTCATATATATATTCATATATATTCATATATATTCATATATATATTCATATATATATATTCATATATATTCATATATATTCATATATATATTCATACATATTCATACATATTCATACATATTCATATATATTCATACATATTCATATATATATTCATACATATTCATATATATTCATATATATTCATACATATTCATATATATTCATACATATTCATATATATTCATATATATATTCATATATATATTCATTTATATATTTGTTTTTTTAAAAAGAGGAGGACAGTTTAGTTTCCAACATCCAGACTTTACAGTATCTGCAAACAAGGAAGGTTTTGTGATGGCAAACAGGGAAGGTTTTGGCGGCAAACCGGCAAGGTTTTGTGGTGGATGAGAACAATGGGTGGACTTTAAGTATGTTTTAGAAGTACATCTCTGTTTTTGTAGAGACTCAGAGTGCAAATAAAAGATAGTCGTTCTTAATTTCCCTAAGAATTAGGTTGTGGCTTGAGTATCAAGGGGCTAACCCATCCATTAGACTGTATTATCTTCAATTCTCTTTATATGTATTTAGGAAGTAGGTTTTCAGCTAATATAGAAATTAAAAGATTTCTCTGGTTTACAGTTAGAGGTATTTGTCTTTAAAGTAATTTAATAAATGGTTTTCTTTTTATTTAAATATATAGTTGTATTTTTTTAGCTAAGGAGAGAAAACTAAGTAAACAAAATGCAAAAAAAGTTTTTATTATGTTCTGAATATACTAATTTTTACAAATATAATTCTCTAAGTGTAAACCAAAATTTTAAACCTACATATAGTTCTCTGATTCAATACTAAAACAAATATTTGAGACTAAACCTAAAAAACCTCTTTAAAAAGGGAGAAAGATGCAACTCTTTTACAATCCAGACCACTCCCAAAGACAGGTGGAAAGAAAGAAAAGCCGGGTGGATCACCTGAGGTCAGGAGTTCGAGACCAGCCTGGTCAACATGGAGAAACCCTGTCTCTACTAAAGATACACAAATTAGCCGGGCATGGTGGTGCACACCTGTAATCCCAGCTACTGGGGAGGCTGAGGCAGGAGAATCATTTGAACCCGGGAGGTGGAGGTTGCAGTGAGCCGAGATCGTGCCATTGCACTCTAGCCTGGGCAACGGGAGTGAAACTTCGTCTCAAATACATAAATAAATAAATAAATAAATAAAAGCTTAAATGCTTATGTGCGAATGGAGTGCAAACCACATTTCTGCCCAGTAACATTCTTGGGGCTCACAGCCTTTTCTGCCTATACATGTATACCCAGTAACCTGTGTGTTACTGATAGATGGAAAATAGAAAACAGTGACTAAAACAAATAAGAAATCAAAAGTTATCCATGGGGTAAGAAAGGATTACTAACAAACGGGTACCGAGAACAGTCAAGAGTCACACTAATATAAACTTACAACAACAACAAAAAACTAATTTTTATAAACGTTCTTCACCTGAGCTGAAGGAATTGAAACAACCTTTGCAAAATTCTGACAGTAACAGAAATCTGACATAGTTGACTCCATCTTGCTTCTGACCTCCAAATTGTTCTTGATCCTTCCTGGATGTAGGCAAAGTTAACATTGGGAGCAATTTAGTTTATAGTATAATTTGAAAGCGAGGATGATAATAGTCCTTCCCTAAAACTAATCTTTTTGCTCAGGGACCAAAAACCACTTTGTAAGACTAATGAAAGGCCACAAGAATAGGATCATGGGAGGAATGTGAACTTGACTAAAATGTCTGTGTAGTTTCTATAATTCCGTACTGCTCAGGAGTCTTGTGGCTAGAAGTCATAAGATTTGTGACTGTTTCAATTGCTCCTATAGATAGCATCACTATTGTAAAACCTAAGATTGGCTTTTGAGATATTTTTCAGCCTGATCCCACCTAGACCGGTGACTCATGACTCAGCTTCTCCTGTGGCCCCACCCAGCAGCAGATTCATTGCACAAGCACTGTTTTCCACACCTCTATGATTTTATCCCCAACCAATCAACAGCACCCATTCCCTAGCTCCCTGCCCACCAAATTGACCATAAAAACCTTAACCTCCAAGCCTTTGGGAAGATTGATTTGAGAGAGAACTCCAGTTCTCTATCATGGGCCAGCCTCAAGTCAATTAAACTCTTTCTCTACTGCAATGCTGTGGTCTTAGTGGATTGATTTTGTCTTTGCAGAGGGCAGCAAGAACCTGTCAGGTGATTACAGAATTTACTTAATGAAATGGAGCTGGACTCAAGAGAGGGAAGTTTTAAATCAAGGGTTTAGAGATCTAAAAGATCTTCTGGTTTAAAGAATCCTGAATTTGTTTTAAATCTGATTTATGCCTTTTAATCTTCTCAAAAAGAGTCTCTAAGCCTAGTCATCATTTCCTTTGTATCTTTTTTTAGGTGCCAATAAGATAGCTGTTTAAGATGAGAGCTCTCTAAAATAGCTTTTTAATATAGTAAATTTATTTACCAACTCATGCCAATAAGCCTTTTAAAATAAAAAGTCCTAGATGTAACTTTCTAGGTTTAGAATACCTTGGACATAAGTGGCATTTTAAAAATGAACACAGAAGATGCAACCCTCTCATCTCCCCACAAATTTACTCCCAGAGTTTGGCTAAGATAGCAGAACATCTTTGTTGCCATGGTCAGTTAAGGATATTATTTGTATGAATTCTGTCTTTGCCCCCCCCACCCCCCACAAACATATGGATGGATACATGAACATGTGGACACATGGGATGCCTTTGTTATCTGTGGAAGTTATCCAGGTTATTGGCAGCAAATCCATATAGTCTGCAGCAACTCAATTATTGCCTCCTCAGTAGAAAGAATTCAACTGAGAGGCATAAAGCAGAAGAAGAGACCAAGGCAAGTTTTAGAGCAGGAGTAGATGTTTATTAAAAAGCTTTAGAGATTCAACATGGAGAAACCCTGTCTCTACTAAAAACACAATAATTAGCTGGGCATTGTGGTGGGTGCCTATAATCCCAGCTACCTGGGAGGCTGAGGCAGGAGAATCACTTGAACCTGGGAGGCGGAGGTTGCATTGAGCCAAGTTTGCGCTGTGCCACTGCACTTTAGCCTGGGCAACAGAGCAAGAATCCATCAAAAAAAAAAAAAAAAAAAGCTTTAGAGCAAGAATGAACAGAAAGTAAAGTACACTTGAAAAGAGGCCAAGCAGGCAGCTTGGAGGTCAAGTGCCCCGTTTGAACATGAACTTCAGGTTTTATACGTTTGCCTACTTCTGGCATCTTGAGTCCCATTTCCCTTAATTCTTCCCTTAGGGTGGGCTGCCTGCATCTCAGTGGTCTGTTAGTACCTGGGAGGTGAGCGTGTGCAGTGTGTTTACTAGAGCTGTACACATGCTCACCTGAGGCATTCTTCCCTTTGCTGTGGAATGCCTTTGTAAGGTCATATACCAGTTAAACTCTGCCATTTTGCCTCTTAGTGTGCATGTGTGAGCCCACTTGCCCAACTCCTGAGATCTTATTGGGAAGCTGCCAATCATCAGTTTCAGGTGTTTCTCTAGAATGGGAAACTGCCTTTCCCTGGCACTGGTGGTGACCAATTATTATTTTAGAGTGGCATTGTGACAACTGCCTGACCATCACCCAGTGGTCGCCTGACATTCCTGATGGGGTTGGGGGAGCCCTCTCCTGCTTCGCTCATGCCTGACTAGCTATGACTTTACACATTCAGTCACAGACCCATGAACCTGTGACACCAGGCAGGCACTTCTGGGACTGGACTTTCCCAGCACTAACAACGCAGATAAAAGATAGAGATGATACCTTTGAAACAAAGAGAGTGCTACTTAATAATCTTACATGTCTCAGGTTCCCAATCTTTTCAGACTTATTACTAGATGTGACCTTTAAGATTTGCACTGGAACTACACTACCAACTTTCTGGGTCTGCAGCTTGCACATGGCAGAATGTGGGACTTCCCAGCCTCCATAATTCTGGGAGCCAATCTCTCTTAATAAATCTATTCCTATTTTTGTAGTTAATTTTTTATTTACCAAAATTTTTTAATTACCAAATTTTTTATTTTTTAATTACCAAAATTTTTGTATGTTTATCATGTACAACATGATGTTTTGGAACATGTATATACTGTGGAATGGCTGTGTGAAGCTAATTAACATATGTACTTATCACATAATTATCATTTTTTTGTGCTTAAGACACTTGAAATCTACTCTCTTAGTGATACAGACAGGAGGCAGGGAAATACTAGGTGGGAAAGGGTGAAGTCCCTGGCAAGTGTTCCATCCTCAAGCCTGAACCTGCAGCCCTAAATGAGAACTTCATATCCCTGTTTTCTCACCTGAATGTTGCCTTTTGGCCTGCCACACCCCCTATCCTGTGCCCATAAGAACCCCAGACCCTAGACTAAAAACACACACAGAAAAGAGAAGCATCTAAACATTGAGAGGAGAAGAAGCAGCTGGACATCAGAGACTACCATCAAGGAGGAGTTTGGCTGGAGACAGTTGGAAAAGACCGCCTTCCCACTCCATCTTCTTTCCAGCTCCCCATCCCACTGAGAGCCACTTCCATTACTCAGAAAATCCCCACATTCACCAACCTTCAAGTCCGTGTGACCTCTTTCCTCTTGGGCACCAGACAAGGACCCAGGTGCAGGCACAGGAGGCTGTCACACTGACTCTCCACTGAGTGGTTTAACACTTAAGCCATCTGCAGACAGCAAAGCTAAAAGAGCACGCTGTAACACACCCCCTCTGGGGCCCCAGAGGTCATGGGCAACCCCTAGATGCTGCCATGGGCCGGTACAGGGTTTGCTCCTGCCAGCACCCAAAGACACCTCTCCCAGCCCCTGCACCTGCTCACCCGTGTGTTCCCCCTCCTGCAAGGGGTTTGACTGCTGCAGGCTAAGTGAGCTACCCTTTCACAAGTTCCATGAAGGGGTCAAGGAAATTATCCCATGTCAACTGGGGACTCTCCCAGGATTCATCAGATGGGTGAGTAACATGCAGATCTGTCTCTCCTTGTCCTCAGACTTTCCTCTGAGCTATGCCACTTGCAGAGAACAGGATGCAACCATGCCATTTCTCTTTCTTTGAGTGAAAGGAATGTTGGCTCTGTTTCCCTTCATGGAGGTTTAGCCATCGTGTGGGACCAGGACAAAGTCCTGGGGCAGCTGAAGGCACCTGGCTGAGGCCACTCCTCGGTGTTACCGGAAGGCCCCTGGACTGGCCCCCAGTCTCTGACCACAGGTGCCAGCCAAGACCTCCAGGCTTTTCTATGGCATCTTTTATTTTTCACAATTTGAAATGGCTCCTATCTTTTCTTTTATAATGTGAAGGGTTTTGCCACAGACTGGAGCAATGATATTAGGCAGAATGTAACTTTGGCCCAGCCATCAGAGGTGCAATTCAGAACAATGTGATTTCTGTTTACTCTTAAAAGTGCGACCCGGAACCCTACCCCAATGGCCGCAGGCGCATTTGTGAAATGGGCAGGCATGCAGTGGCTCCCCTTCTTACTACCTCCCCACCTAGCTTGGGTGCTTGGATGTGTCTGCAGTATGCAGGAGCCACACCCAATGGCTACAAGGGGTGGGAGAAAACCACTGCCCAGGGCTGCTGGGGGCCCAGGGCTGCCGCTGGGGCCCCGCTCAGCAGACAGGCTGGAATCTTCCACCCATCATTCCCTCCTGCCACATGCTGGTGCCCACAGAGCCTTCTCTTCTATGGCTGAGGGGTCCTTATCGGTCTGAGCTGGGAGAGGAATACATTAATTGAAGGAGCCCATTTGCATAGAATGGAAAGTTCTCTCCCCATCTCTTTTTTGTACTTTAAGCTGTTTCTTTTTTCTTTTCTAAGTGAGAGGATTCTTTTCCCCAGGACTCTGCTTATGATAGGGAAAACAACGGAGGAGTGGCCCCTGCTGGCAATATCTGCAAATTTGGCAGGACCCCTTTGGGACTTAAGGTAAATACTTCCATGTACTGCCATGAAATACCTTTTTTGCCCCAAACTCAATTCCAAGTTTCAGGTTGAAGCCTTAGAATGGAAAACCAGATCTGAGGGATTCAAAGCCAGACAACAGACACAGAGTAAATGGACAGGAGCAATTCCTGCTGATTAAACCCCCACTTCATGAAAGGAGGCCATGCTCCATGGCACAGATGAGGCCCAGAGAACTCAAGTGTTGTTGACAGTAGAAGGGATAGAGGCATAGATTAGTGTGGATAATTCCTGTCCTCTAGATCTTCCTTGCTTTATGAGTGCAAGCCGCATTGGCATCCATGGATGGCACATGCCAAGGTCCCTGGGATTCAGGGACAAAAAGATGGTGGAGAAAGGGAAGATGCCCACTTTCCCTATCCCTCACAGCCCAGGTTATTGCGGAAAGAAGGAAGGGAAATGAGGGATGCCTATTTCCCTTTCAGGATGGCAACCAGCTATCTTCATCACTCCCAGTTTATACTCCTCTGGACTGTATCCTGAATCACTGGGACTGCTTTGACCTTCAGACTCTAAAGGAAAACTGTCTCATAGCCCTCTGCACAAAGGTTTGGCCAAATTATAATTTACAGGAAGGAGTGGCTTGGCCTCAGAAAGGAACCATTTATTTCAGTACCATCCTGCAGTGGGACTTTTTCTGCAAACATGAGGAAAAATGGTCTGAGGCCCCATATGTGCAGGCTTGCTATACCTGGCAGGACAATCCAGACCTTTGCTGACAGTGTAGGATTGATTCAGCCCTCAGTTTACTATCTCAGGAAAGGCTGCCAGGGGCAATCCTAGGGAACTAAAGAAATGAAACCCAGAGGCACCCCCAGCAGTGCAGCCAGATCCCTCCAGCCCTCTTGCTCAGGGTCTGCCCCGTCCTCCCTATTCAGCTTCTCTCTCTTGCTTGCCTCCTCCTAGAATTCCTCACCCTAGACAAGCTCCAGTCTCACTCTTGCCCCTTCAACAGATGCCTGGTGAATTTGGCCCCAGTAAGGTCCAGGTCCCCTTCTTTCTATAAGACTTAAAGCGAATTAAGGGGGATCTTGGCAAGTTTTTAGATGACCCTGACAGATTTATAGAGGCTTTTCAGAATTTAAACCAAGTATTTGAACTCTCCTAGAAAGACATTATGTTACTTTCGAATTAGACCTTGACAAACACTGAGAAACAGCCACCTCTGCAAGCAGCAGAGAGATTTGGGGATGAGCTTTTTATTACATATGGTGTCAGGGAAGGGGCCAAACTGTACCCAACTGGAGGAAATGCAGTACCAGTGGATGACCTTAAATGGGATCCCAATGATGAGATGGGGGAATGAAAGAGGAGACACTTTCAGATGTGCATAATAGAGGGCTTAAGTAGGACTAGAACTAAATCTCTCAATTATACGAAGCTACTCATCGTAGACCAGGGATTTAATGAAAATATCACTGCCTTCTTGGAGAGGCTAAGAGGGGCCTTGGTAAAGCACACCTCTCTATCTCTTGATTTCATTGAGGGACAACAAATCCTAAATTACTGCCTAAATTACTCAGGCAGCCCCTGATATCAGGAGGAAGCTGCAGAAATGGAACAGGCCCTGGGGCCAGATAGTATTTTAGAGGACCTCTTTAAAGTGGCCACCTTGGTCTTTTACAATAGAAATAGAGAGGCACAAGAAAGAGGCAGGATCTTTAATGGCTACCATGCAAGCTCACAAACCTCAGAATAACCAAGGTGCACATTTTAACAGATACAGATGTAGCTAGAGCAGTAATCTTTCTTCTAAAGTTTAACCACTCCCATACAAGGTTTAATTTCTTTCACCAGGGTGAAAGAGCTCAGGGTACAATTTGTTAGTATATTTCACTTATTTCTGTAATCTTTGGCACTAGATTCTTTTGTTGTATAATAACATTTGACCCATGCATACTTAACCTTGTAAACTTGTTTTCTCCTTTTTCACCTAGAGGCCATCAAACTCCAAACAGGCAACTGGAGCCTCAGATGATGGCTACCTTTTGCTGGGGACACATAGTTAGACCTCTGGGAGGAATCTGACTTCCACTTTCCCAAAACAATGCCCCTTGGGCAAGAAGTAGCTGAGATTGGTTGTCATCCATATTCTAATGGCAGTTGTATGTGCTTCTTTAAAGTGGATAAGTAATATGGACAGGACGCAGGGAAATACTAGGTAGAAAAGGGCGGGGCCCCAGCAAGGGTTCCACCCTCAAGCCTGGATCCCTGGCTCTAAATGAGAACTTCACATCCCCATTTTCCTGCCCAAATGTTGCCTTTTGGCCCACCATGCCCCTATCCTGTGCCCATAAGGACCCTGGAACCCAGACTCAACATACACACACAGAAGAGAGAAGGTTCTGAACGTTAAGAGGAGAAGAAGCAGTTAAACATTGGCAACTACAGTAGCAGAGGAGTTTGGCGGGGAAGACTGCCTTCCCACTCCATCCCCTTTCCAGCTCCCCATCCCGCTGAGAGCCTCTTCTACCACTCAGTAAAATCTCCACATTAATCATCCTTCGAGTCTGTGTGACCTCATTCCTCTTGGGTACTGGTTAGGGACCCAGGTGCTGGTGCAACACACTGTGGCACTGACTGAGCTGTTTGACACTTAAGCTGCCCATGGATGGCAAAGCTAAAAGAACATGCTGTAACACATGCCCTCTGGGGCTCCAGAGGTCACAGGCAACCCCTAGCTGCTGCCACGGGCAGGTACAGGATTGGCTCCGTACTTGCCCTGGCCCCTGCAACCACTCACCTGCATGCTCCCCCTCCTGCAAGAGGTTTGAGCTCTGTGAGCTGAGTAAGCAAGCTACCCCTTCATAAGTCCTGCAAAGTTCCCTCAAGGGAACTATCCTGTCTCATTAATGATTTTCAGAAATACAATATATTGTTATAAACTATAGTCAACATGTTGTACAAGAGATCTAATACAATTAAGAAACAGAACAAAAACGTTAAGTGCTGTGTTTCAGGTTTTACTGTCAGAAAATGGCAGAGCAAAGCATCCAAGATCAAGATGAAGGCTTCCTTGATATATTGTTTGTATGAAATTCTTTATTTAGTGTTTTATAATTGCAATTTAAAGATTTTTTTTCTCTTTTAAATAAAAAAAAAAGATCACTCTAAAGCCAATTATAATTTACAGAGCAACTTCAAAGTCAACTCGGTTTGTTAACACGATATATTATCAAAATGGACACAGGAAGGGGACATCACCCACCCGGGCCTGTTGTAGGGTGGGGGAAGCGGGGAGGGAAAGCATTAGGGGATATACCTAATGTAAATGACAAGTTAATGGCTGCAGCACACCAACACGGCACATGTACACATATGTAACAAACCTGCATGTTGTGCACATGTACCCTAGAACTTAAAGTATAATTAAAAAAAGACTCTTTAAATGCTGTATGTACCAGCATTTCCATTTTATTTGTAACATGACATCCTTTGTATATGACACTTGACATTTTACATGCAAATACACATAATTTTTCAGAGGTATAGATATCCTTGCATCTGAAGAAAGTGTATCGCCCCAAAGCCAGTTTGTTTATAAACTTTCTATTTTTTTTTAATGGGAGAAAAAAGCCAACTCTGCCTCTATCAGAAATTAAAACTATGTTTGCACAGAAAATCTAGAGTAAACGTATTTTTAAATAAACTAGTCATCATATTTTATATAGAATTGTATTATATGCTTTGTAGTTAGCATTTCTCCTTTTTGCAGTAGTAATTTTTCAGATATATTTTTTGAAAATTTACAAAATCTCTATTAACCTTTCATGAAAAGGTTAATTGAAAGAAGAATCTCTGCTCATAATAATATTCACTTGAGTCAAGAAGTTTGAAGAAGAAAATGACATAATGAATAATGTGCTTTGAAGCAGAATACTTCATAAAGTCTATGATGTATTTGATCCCAATTGGATTAATTGGGACTTAGCAGTGATTTGCCTGAGTTCAAACATAGCTCAAAATTCTAAGGAGTCTGCTGCTTGACTAATCTAATATTTTAAAAAATCATTTTCTGTCAGTTCTCAGGAATGGAAAGGAGAAGGGGAGGAGAAAACATAAAAGGATGATTCCAGTTTATACTGGTGAGACTTGAGCTGTGTTTAGGAATATAAATTTAGACACGCAGAATATCTTGGATTTAGAATCATGGTTTGCACATAGTGTGAAGGCCAATGAGTTGACATATAAAATGTATTTAAAATGTTTTTGAGAATTTGATTATTTGTTATATAACTTAACATTATTACAACAACAGAGTATCAATATATGACTATGTGAAATTGTTTTACCTGTACTTACCTACGTTGAAAAGACGGATGGATAGATAGATCAAACAACCAGTTTTTAAATGGTCTGAGTAATGTAAATTAGATGGCACAATGAAAATGTAAAAAAATAGAAACAAGAAACCAATGGAAAGAAAGCAACCCCAAAATATTACTTGGTATATATACCAAGCAATCTGTTTGAAGGTATTCAATTTTTTAATCATTCAAAACACATAATCAAGTAGAATAAAGAGCTACTAGAGATTTTTCAATTTTCTGTGTTGATCAGTTGAATTATTGCCATACTGAAGTTTTTAAAATAAAATATTATAATAACAATTCTTGTTTACTCTGTACTATGTATCAGACTTTAAATACCATTCAGTTATTTTACTCTCAAAATAAATCTAAAAAATATATAATTTTATTATCCAATTTTAAAGATGAGTGAACTGCAATTCACAGAAGGTATATGCAGTTTTCTTAAGGATGCACAGCTATTAAAATTTGGGACCAACATATAAATCTTGCAATCTGACTACATTTCCATTCTTTTATCTACTGCTGCATACAACTGTCTTGATTGTCAATAGTTTTGGTTCATCTGATATTTTATTTCATTAATGCTAAATGTTCAAACATGACCTGTTAGTGAGAAACTACAAAGAGTTAATTTGAGATACTATCATCTACCTGAGTGATCTTTAGCATATATGGAGTCAGAATGATAATGCCGGTATTGTGTAAAATGTATTTCAAATATTACCACAAATATACAATTTTTAAAAATCAGGCGGCATAAAGAATAGTTTATCTGATTTTTCTTTGCTAGATTTTCATACAAAAAACAGGGACCCTAAATAAAAATACATAAGAACATGTATTTCAGTTGCGCTAGGGACGTTAAAAAATATATGCATACAGCATTAGATATTTCCTGGAGAGACCTGGAGTGCTCTGACAACTCAGAGAAAAAAATAAAATCATTATTGTGATCCTCCTGTCTCAGCCTCCTGGATAGCTGGGCCTGCAGGCGTGTGCCACCATGCCCCGCTACTTTTTGTATTTTTTGTAGAGATGGGGTTTCACCTTGTTGCCCAGGCTGGTCTCAAACCCCTGGGCTAATGCGATCTGCCTGCCTGCCTCGGCCTCCCAAAGTGCTGGGACTACAGGAATGGACCACTGCGCCTGGCTACAAAAATAATTGATTCTTAAAAAAAGAGTTCAGGGATTTGAAAGACAGGAAGGAATAATATATTTGCCAACAATTTCTTATCTAGGATGTGTCCCAGAATCCCCAAGTGCAGTGCCGTATTTTCCTCTGACAGAATTTTACAAATATTTTCTGTATCTTTAGTTCTTTATTGCAGATGTTCCAGAATGGTGAGAGCAATATTGAAGAAAGAGAACCAGTAAGAGAGAATTTATGAAATAACACTTTTGTGTGCAAACTTGGAACAACCAGATGAGTGAAAAGGGTTCTTCAAACAAGGGATCAAGGCATAGCCTGAGATAAAACCAGGTTGTGTCAGCAGTTGTGAAAGTTGCAAAGCAAATGTTAGTGGCAATGCTGAAAACAAATGCCACTTTTCCTTCAAAACAAACAAAACAAGGGAAGGAAAAAAGGAAATATTCAAAACTGAGTTACACATTAATTGTGAACATATAACATTGTTTTTTAGTTTCAGACCATGCTCCTATATATTTATGACTTGAGGTTTCATTTACCTTCACAGTGGGGAAGAATTAAGAAACCTGCCTCTTTAGGCATTACTTTTCCTGGCAGGGAGATGGCGGGGTAGGTCTAGGACAAGATATTTCCAAAAGAGAGCATCTAAATGTAGGACAGGCATGACAAATCATGGTAATTCAGATATTTTATGAAGTGATGCTGGGAACTAATAAATTTATAGACACAAAATAATAGAATTATATATGAAGAGTTTCTCAGAAGTTATTACACAGACTTGTCACCTCCTCTTTACCACCATTCCTACACATACATAGTTCTCCAATAAAGTAAATGAAGCAAATAGAATTTGGGAAAATTGTCTAAGATCACACAAATGATCAGCTGCTCATCTGCACTGGAATTCATTCTCCTGGTGGCCGTAGCAGTTCCCTAAAATACTTCAGAACTCCAAAAAGAACTGTAGGAGTTCTATCCATTTGGGAATTTATTTTCAGGCCTTGAAATCGACCCAAGTCTGAATGGTTTTCAAAGAAATTGCCAATCAGCAGATTCCCCAGCAGCCTGAAAGGCACCTGGGAAAATCAGGATTGTCACAAAGCCATGTAAGTATTTTGGAAATATATTTTAATGAGGTGCTTTTCTTTGGGAAAAAGTTTGATTCTAATTAAAGAAGAAGCCAAGCTAATTCTTGCAGTTTCTTAAATATGATTTTGGGAGGTTCTTTTAGTTATGAAACATATAAAAATTTGACTCTGGACAAGCTTTAGGCAGAGTTTGTATTATTAATATGTACCCAAGCAAGTATTATATAGAAAATTTATGCTTTAATTTGTAAAGAGAGTGTTCTTAAATGGAAAGTTTCAATTTTCGTGGACGCTTCTGGATTCTAAATTTATCAGATTACTGGACTTCGGAGTTTAAAAAAATGGAGACCACTGCATTGTTATACTAGCTTATAAATTATAGCTGAAGAGGTCATTTTAGAATGTCTCTTCCATCAAAGTGGAAGCATAAGCTGTGCAAATGTGCAAAAATATTTATTGGAATCTCTTGCCCTGCTTCTAAATTTACCAAAGAAATGTTTTGTATAAAGTTATATTGTCCTAGAGCTAATGGTGATTTTAAGATAATGAGTTCAAAAGTTTCAAGCTCATTTCTAACTTTAGCTCTTACAGTTAGCAAAGTGTTTTTCTCTAGAAAAAGTGGCCCTGCTTTCATATTGTTGTTAACATTAGTAATTATTGAAATGTATCATATTCTAGCAAATATCAAGGAAATGCAGATTTTTAGTTACTTCCCCTTTATATCATGACATACATTTTCAATTTTTTACTATTAAAAATAGGATTACAGAATTAAGAAATAACTCAGGAGAGTATCTAATTATCATGCAGATAATTTTCCTAGATTAATATGAATCCCATGCCAGTTCTGTGATCCTTAACTCTATAAAGTATCTTCATCAATTTTAACACTTCTTGTGGTGCCACTACTAATCTATACAGAATAAATGGGCATATATATGTATATATACATATATATAAAGACTTTGCAAAACAATAGTCAGAATCTGTCAATAATTCATTACAAAATTGTAGCACAGGTGATGCTGATTGGATATTTATTGAGCATTAAGCAGCAGAAACTGTGCTAGCCACTGGAAATATAACAGTTTCTATGACTTGGCTCCTCTCCTCAAGGAATTTAAAGCCTAGTAGGAAGACAGGCTTGTACACAAATAATTATAATATTTCAATAAGTTATTTATTATAATCCTAGAAGGTCACAACAGAATGTTTATAAATTATAATAAAGGAGATTAGGGAAAGTCTCTTGGGATAGATGATATATTAAGCAAAAAATTAGTAGGATTTTCCAGAAAGACAAATACAGAAAAGCAGAACAGCAAATAATTGCATGTTAAAAAATAAGCAGGTGAGAAAAAGCCAGACACAGTAAAGTAGGTCATTTCTTCTGACTTGTTAATTCATTGTGTATGGGGATAGAGGTTGGCAGCAGATTAAATTAATTCAATGTGTATGGGTGTGGTGGGAGTAAGATCATACAAATAAATGTACTTCATGCTGTGAGCGGGAAGACATTTAAAATATCACAGTCAAAAAATCAGATTTCCCTTTGTAGAAAGATCAACCCTGGGATAAGATCATTTCTGATGTTTGGTGTAAGTCTGGGAAAGAGAATTAATGTAGAGGTCACCAAGATGGAAAGGACGAGAAGATTTGAGCTTGGCTTGTCAAACTTGGCTTCACAAGTTTGATGAGTTCCACATGGTAAGGTATATACATGGAATTACTTTATTTTTTTTCTCATAACTGTCACCAAACTTTTGTTAAACACCCTATCTTTCTGAGTAGCAAGGATACTTAGGCTTACCAGTCAGTAACATCTCAGTCTAATTTAATAACTTTTCACTAGATTCTTGCTTAAAACCAAGTTTAGGACAATTCAAAACATCCTCTCAAAGAGCTCATGTAGAAATTCCTACAAATACAATAAGCTGTTACCTGCAGGAAAATCTGGGGGTGGGAAAAATTTCATATAAGATCTTGGTAACTGTAGAGTTGGCTTTCTTGGTTAGAGTACACAACTATTCTTTCTGATGACCCATTAGATGGCAACTGCTTACATACTGATGGCTTTAGAAAAGAGGATTTTCAGATAATACAAGTATATGCATTTAGAACCATAAATTACAAATTATTAATAATAAAGGGATAAAATAATTTTTAAAGACAAGGCAGATTTATTTAAAGATTGCAAAATTAACTAGAAATAAAAATATTGTCACTGAATATATTGGTTAAGGTTTAATTGGGAAAGAAGAGCCACTATGACCAATGATAACTAGAAATGTATTTTTGGAAGTATACATTATGTAAATAAGGAAGGTACTAGGGAATTAAAAATCTGGAAGTTGATGCTGTATAATGAGAGATGGAATTACTAACCAAATGTCCTGAATAACTAGCATACTTGGAAAAGTCAGAGTTTGCAGGCAAACCCAACGGTCCAAGCACATGCGGGCACCAGATTGATGATGCAGATTGGGAGAAGATGGAGCAGTTTATAGCAAACTGCTGCTTTTGTGTACCACTGCTTCTGCATCTGGTGGTGGGTCTTGGGCCAGTGTTAGTCAGCAAGGACAGCATTCAGAAAGAAAAACGAGCAGAAGACAAGCTGGGAGCCACTGAGGGCTTACATATGCCTGAGACTTACCCGTCCATGCAACCTTCTGAGTAACGGTCACCACTTTATTTTCACCTTTCAATTTTTATGCAAGATTCTCATTTGGCCAATCTAGCTGTGGTGACGTGGCCTCTTATAATCATCTATTTACCATTTTTAACCTCCAAATACAGAGATTACCAAAGTTGTTATTCTATTTACCTTTATGCTATTCTCTGCTTTATGAAAATATGCTAACACTTAGCTAAAAAAGAAATACATAAAATCCCACTTATCCATCTTACGTTAAGTCCATTCTCATATTTGTCACACTCCCCCTTAGATATTCTGTAGCCTAAATATTAACATATAAGGTTATCTTCTCTTAACATATTATGTACATGGTGGAGGAATAAGAAATTTTTAAAAGAAAAATAATTGGTAATACATACCTGCATACACATATTCACATCAAAGCAAAGAAGAAATAGAATTATGAAAGTCTTCGTTCCTACTGCTCACACAGTCATAGCTGCTGTTTAAAATATTCTTCCCTTTGTCCTCACAAGCAGCTTATCTGCTTATGGTTTGTTACTTGGTACGTTGATCCAATCCTTTATTCATGAGGCATCTCTGGCAGTAAAAGTCTTATCTTTATCAAGTTATGTTTTATTTTTCTATTGAAATTTATCACATGATACACGTGTGCTAGATCTCCCAGAAGGCTCTTGCATTCCAGACATACTCTTCTCTATCACCAGAAATTAAAGTGCGTGTATTAACAACCCAATTTTCCCTTGATAGAATCAACTCTTCCAACCAGTCAATTTCTTTTTTATCTATTGGTCCAGTAGCATGATAAACTCAAAGTGGCCAGGAAGCAGTTTCAACTTCCTATTTCATAGACCAGCACTTTGTTCCATGGTAAATGTAGTCTTCCCTTGAAAACTAAAACCTGCAAACTAGCAGAAGCCTAAGGTACAGACATACCAAGCAAAAATTTTGTTAGAGAATATTTCAGGGTAATTGTAAGAGATGTACTCTGTTTGTCATGCCATGACCCTTGAGCCCATGATTAGTGACTTTATCAAAAGAGCACCATTTATTGATTGCTTATTCAGTGCAATATACAGAAGGCCGTTAGATTGGACTATCAGGGCAGCTACTCTAGGTGATAAGGAATTTAAACCAGTGAATTACAGGAGCATGAGCCCATTTCTAAATTCGACTTGCTCTAAAATGAATTCCCTGATCAGAATTAATGCTCTGTGGATTATCCTGATAAATAAGGCATTCAATAAATACATAATTGGTAATTTTGGCAGAAACATTGTGAGAAAGACATATTCATATCTATAGTGTCTATTTCAGTGAGAACAAAGAACTGTTTTTTTCTTTTTTTCTGGAAGTGTTCCAACATAAGCAACCTACCGTATCATGAGATTACTATTGGCCTCTCTTCTTGGCAAATGGGTACTCAGCAATGTGCTCATGTTTAACTTTTAGTCTTATCGTTATTGCCACTTTGTTCATTAGCCTATTAAGCAAGAACAAGGGCAGCTGAAGCAACAGGCAGACTGACACGCAAGGAATAAGTCATTTTGTCTACCCAATTAGTAAGATTCTCTCCAGCCAAGTTGGCTCTTTGGAGAGCATTTTGCTTATGGAACAATAATGCCTCTACACTCTTTGCTCATTTAAAGAGAATCATTCATAGTCATCTTTCTCAGATCACCATTCACTAGTTTACCAAATATGTTCTTTTTATGCCTCTATCATCCACGCAAATAATTATCTACTACCATTAAATAATTGAAGATCTGTATCTCCAGCCACCTCTCATTCCAGGTAAAACAGACAACAGATGCACTGCACTATTCAAAGCTCTGCCATTTTGAGGCTTTTCTTTCATCACTTCTTTCAGGGCCACCCTTCAGGCAGTCATGCTGGATTTATCCACTTTTGAGTGGTGCTAGGATAACAATGCAGAACCATTACTAAACTGAGCCTAGTGTTTTTTTCTTTCTTAGACATATAGTCATAGGGAAGATGCTATGAAGCTATACATGGAAAGAAAGGGAGGCAATGTGGCAGTGAGAAGTGACAGCGTGCTGGCAGCCCTCGCTCACTCTCGGTGCCTCCTCAGCCTCGGCGCCCACTCTGGCCACGCTTGAGGTGCTCTTCAGCCCACCACTGCACTGTGAGAGCCCCTCTCTGGGCTGGCTGAGGCTGGAGCTGGCTCCCTCGGCTTGTGGGGAGGTGTGGAGGGAGGGGCGTAGGCGGGAACCAGGGACACTTCCAGGCCAGCGTGAATTCCAGGTGGGCCCGCACTCGGAGTGGCCGGCCAGTGCCACCAGCCCTGGGCAGTGAGGGGCTGAGCACCCAGGCCAGCAGCTGCAGAGGGTGTGCCGGGTCCCCTGGCACTGCTGGCCCGCCTGCGCCACGCTTGAATTCTCAGCCGCCTCCTCCCAGGGCAGGGCTGGGGACCTGCAGCCCACCATGGGCGAACACCCCATCCCCCCCCACCCGCCTGCCCCTGTGGGCTCCCGCATGGCCCAAGCCTCTCCAACAGGTGCCACCCTGGTGCTGGATCCACTTGGGGAAGCCAGCTGGGATCCTGAGTTGGGTGGGGACTTGGAGAACTTTTATGTCTAGCTGGAGGATTGTAAATGCACCAATCAGTGCTCTGTGTCTAGCTCTGGGTTTGTGGATGCACCAATTAGCACTCTGTATCTAGCTAATCTGGTGGGGACTTGGAGAACTTTTATGTCTAGCTAGAGGATTGTAAATGCACCAATCAGCACTCTGTGTCTAGCTTGGGGTTTGTGGATGCACCAATCAGCACTCTGTATCTAGCTAATCTGGTGAGGACTTGGAGAACTTTTATGTCTAGCTAGAGGATTGTAAATGCACCAGTCAGCACTCTGTGTCTAGCTCAAGATTTGTAAACACGCCAATCAGCATCCTGTCAAAACAGACAAATCAGCTCTCTGTAAAACGGACCAATCAGCAGGATGCGGGTGGGGTCAGATAAGGGAATAAAAGCAGGCTGCCCTGAGCCAGCAGTGGCAACCCACTTGGGTCCCCTTCCACACTGTGGAAGCTTTGTTCTTTCGCTCTTTGTAATAAATCTTGCTACTCCTCACTCTTTGGGTCCGCACTGCCTTTATGAGCTATAACACTCACCATGAAGGTCTGCAGCTTCACTCCTGAAGCCAGTGAGACCACAAACCCACCAGAAGAAAGAAACTCTGAACACGTCCAAACATCAGAAGGAACAAACTCCAGAAACACCATCTTTAAGAACTGTAACACTCACCGCGAACACGCGGCTTCATTCTTGAAGTCAGTGAGACCAAGAACCCACCAATTCCAGACACAGCAGGATGAGGATAGATGGAAGGAAACATTTCTTCATAGCAATGCAAGAATGGACTAACACAATCTTCAAACAGATTTGAGAAGATTTTTCAATCAATTAATCAAAAGCGGAATACTATTTTAAAGAGGTTTCACCCTAGATAATGTTAGAGTAGTTTGTTTAAGACTAGCCATTTGCCAATAATCATTATAAACTCTGGTGGAGAGGTATAGAGGAGAAGATAAACAAACAAACTGAAGTCTCAAAAAAATCACCAAAAGCAAACAGGAACTAATGGGGCATACAACAATTTTTCAAGAGGTTGTGTAACACATGAGATCAACATCTAAGCAGAATTTTCCCTCAGTGAATTTCCCAGTTTACAGCAGACACTAGGGATAAGGCTCAAGCAGAAAATGTTAGCATTAAAAGGCTACAAAGTCAGGAGTCAGAGTTCTGAACTACTTAGAGCAGTGTTTTCCAACCTTTTGGGCACCAGGGACTGGTTTCATGGAGGACAATTTTTCCACAGATAAAGTAGGGGTGAGCATTAGATTCTCATAAGAAGCATGCAATCTACATCTTTTGCATGCACAGTTCACAAGAGGATTCACACTCCTATGAGAATCTTTTGCCACACTAATTTGATAGAAGGCGGAGCTCAGGCATAATGCTCACTTGACTGCTGCTCGCCTACTGCTGTGTGGCCTGGTTCCTAACAGTCCATGGACTGGTACTAGTCTGTGGCCTGGGAATTGGGGACCTCTGACTTAAAGGCTATAGAGCAGAGTGTCCAATATTTTGGCTTCTCTAGGCCAAACGGAGAGAAGAATTGTTTTGGGCCACACATAAAAAACACTAACACTAACGATAGCTGAAGAGCTTAAAAAAAACTGAAGAAAAAAATCTCATAATGTTTTAAGAAAGTTTATGAATTTGTGTTGGGCAGCATTCAAAACTGTACTGGGCCGCATGTGGCCTGTGAGCCATGGGTTGGACAAACCTGCCATAGAGAATCACAGAGAGGAGAACTTAAAAATCCCCTTGTAATTTTCCTTGAATCCTTGGTTGGTTCCTAAAATGTTTATGCACAAGAGAAGATTTCAAGGAACTCTATAGAAAGCAAGGAACTCTATAGATTTCAAAGACAAATCAACTGAGCAGAGAATTTTACAACCACCAGGTGCTACGTAGACAGTTTGGAGTCTTGCTGAGTTAGAACATATCACATTTTCCACTGAAACTCAAGAAGGAGTGAGCCTTAGAAATAAGAAACATGATTTATGACTAAATGATATGCTCTAGAATTAAGGGAAGAGCTAAAATCACCTACCCCCTCAAAACAGTTGAAAATGAAGCAAGCACAAAATAATGGTGATCAGTAACTTCCTTCCCTGCAAGGGCAAAACTAAACACTATTTGGACAAAGATAAGCAAATTCTAGAGTCTCGATAATGTATCAATGTATGACATAAAGGCTATATCAAATATATATGTATATAAAATAAAACAGTATACAATGGCAAGTAGGGAAAAAGTGCAATCCACAAACAACAGCAAAACCAGACAATATAAGGAGACCCTTAGACCACATAGCAGATCAGAAGTTTAAAATAACAGTAAATATTTTTAAAAAATTATAAAAAAGGTTTATTATAATGGGTAGCTAATCAGTAATCTTAGAACAAGTATAAGCCATTACCTTACCTGTATCCCAGCCTTTCAATAATGGAGACACTAGAATTTAAAAATATAATAATAAAATGATCATGTGGGCTCAAAAACAGACTGACACTACAAAAGAAAAATGATCAGTAAATCTGCAGAAATGTTACAAAAATTCAAACTGAAGCACAAGAGGAAATATATAAGAAAAAATAGAGAAAGCCTCAATAACTAATAAGGCAGTAAAGAATATGCTAATATATGTACAATTTCAAGAAGAAAAAGAAAAAATTCTAAATTTTTATAAAAAGAAACAGAACATTAAATTAACTGTACAAAATTATGTATTTGTATACTTCTTATATTTTCTAAATAGTTATATTATTGAGATTTGGGGCCAGATAGTTGTTTGTTGTTGGAGGGCTGTCCTGTGCATTGTGGATGTTTAGCTGAATCTCTAGCGTCTACCCACTGTAAGCCCTACCACCCCCCAATATGGCAAATTAAAATGACTCCAAACCTTGTCAAATGCTTCATGGGAGTGGGTGGGGGATAAAATAATTTTCAGTTGAGAACACACAATATTAGCTTTCGATATTAATTTTCCATTGCCAATGTAAGAGGTCTCCACAATTTTAATGACTTAAAACACTACACACTTACCACATTAGAGTTTTTCTAGTTCATAAATCCAGGTACAGTGTGGCTTAAGTAAGTCCTATGTCTAGAGACTCACAAGGCTCAACTCAAGGTATCAGCACACTTTTCTGGAGGAAATTGATAAGCCAGTTTCCAAGCATTTTCAGTTTGTTGGCCAAATTCAGTTCCATACTGTTGTGAGACTGAGGTTCCCATTTCCTTGCTTGCTATAAGCTGGGAAATATTCTCCACTTCTGGAGGTCACCTGCATTTTCTGGTTTGTAGCCTGTTTCATCTTCAATGCCAGGAATAGCAAGCAAAATTGTTCTCATGTTTCAAGTCCCTCTGCCCTGCCTTCTGTCACATCACTCAGCCTTCACTTGGAATAAATCATGCAGATGTTTACCACTATATTCATAGTTCCAAACTTAAAAATTCTAAAAAAAAGATCAAAATAGAATATTTTTTTCTTCATTTAGGAGAGTAAAGCTTCAAAATCAGTTTAATCTAATTTTTTCTTTATAGTTCATTTGACCTTGTTTCCACTGTAAAAATAAAAATGCCTCTCACTAAATGTACGAATGTACATGCAATCTGAAGGTGCTGTATGGAAATTCTATGACTTATCTTACTACCTGATATTTAAAATGACAGTTTAAATCTGCTGCAATAACTTGGCTACCTACTATAGCAAAATAGAAAAGTAAAAGCAGAACTGATGAGTTGTTCTCTCTCAGTTGAGAAATTCTATGATTCTACAGTGAAATTACAAAGTTCTGAGGAAAACAGAGAGCAGTAAAAATTGAAGTTTTGGCTTATATTTTTGATAAAGGTAGAATAATGTTTTTCCCCATTGATTATATGAGAACGCATTTTAGTTTAGGCAATGGTTAACAGGCTCAAGCTAAAATAATAATTTACTTTTTCATGTTTAGTACTCAGTAGCTCTTTGGGGATAAGTGAATATTTTATTACTGTAGAATGCTTTAGCGATTGAATTGACAGCTGGAGAAACAATGATTGCTAATTACAGGAGATAAAGGCATGAATAACATAGAAGTAGCATGTGAAAACATAACATTATTCTTATAGAATATATTTTGTATATTTAGTGTCCCAGATAGAATATAAGAAAAATTCCAAGCTTCCATCGTATGGGATTGTTTTTCTGTGTGTTTAGATTTTCTGTGAAAGAAAGTAGTAGTATATACATTACTTCATTACAATTAGCTCATAGTCTTCAGTTCCTCAAGGGAAGCTATCAATATTATGCCATAATCAGTGTTCCAGAATTTTGATGTGAGGAAGTTAATAAAGAGAGAAGAATCAAATAGACACAATAAAAAATGATAAAGGTGATATCACCACTGATCCCACAGAAGTACAAACTACCATCAGAGAATACTAGAAACACCTCTATACAAATAAACTAGAAAATGTAGAAGAAATGAATAAATTCCTGGACACATACACCCTCCCAAGACTAAACCAGGAAGAGGTCGAATCTCTGAATAGACCAATAACAAGTTTTGAAATTGAGGCAGTAATTAATTGTCTACCAACCAACAAAAGCCCAGGACCAGGCGGATTCACAGCTGAATTCTACCAGAAGTACAAAGAGGAGCTGGTGCCATTCCTTCTGAAACTACTGCAAACCATAGAAAAAGAGGGACTCCTCCTTAACTCATTTGATGAGGCCAGCATCATCCTGATACCAAAATCTGGCAGAGACACAACAAAAAAAGAAAGTTTCAAGCCAATAAACCTGATGAACATGAATGCAAAAATCCTCATTAAATATTGGCAAACTGAATTCAGCAGCACATCAAAAAGCTTATCCACCAAAATCAAGTCGGCATCATATCTGGGATGCAACACTGGCTCAACATTTGCAAATCAATAAACATAATTCATCACATAAACAGAACCAATGTCAAAAACCACCTGATTATCTCAATAGATGCAGAAAAGGCCTTCGATAAAATTCAACATCCCTTTATGCTAAAAACACTCAACAAAGTAGGTATAGATGGAACATATCTCAAAATAATAAGAGCTATCTATGACAAACCCATAGCCAATATCATATTGAATGGGAAAAAGTTGGAAGCATTTCGTTTGAAAATGGGCACAAGACAGGATGCCCTCTCTCACCACTCCTAATCAACATAGTATTGGAAGTTCTGGCCGGGACAATCAGGCAAGATAAATAAATAAAGGATATTCGAATAGGAAAAGAGGAAGTCAAATTGTCTCTGTTTGCAGATGATATGATTGTATATTTAGAAAACCCCATCATCTCAGCCCAAAATCTCCTTAAGGTGATAAGCAACTTCAGCAAAGTCTCAGGATACAAAATCAATGTGCAAAAATCACAAGCATTTTTATACACCAATAATAGACAAGCAGAGAGCCAAATCATGAGTGAACTCCCATTGACAACTGCTACAAAGAGAATAAAATACCTAGGAATACAACTTACCAGGGACTTGAAGGACCTCTTCAAGGAGAAATACCAACCACCGCTCAAGGAAATAAGAGAGGACACAAACAAATGGAAAAACATTCCATCCTCATGGATAGGAAGAATAAATATTGTGAAAATGGCAATACTGTTTAAAGTAATTTATAGATTTAATGCTACCATTGAATTTCTTCACCAAATTAGAAAAATCTACTTTAAATTTTATATGGAACCAAAAAAGAGCCCGTGTAGCCAAGACAATCCTAAGCAAGAAGAACAAAGCTGGAGGCATCATGCTACCTGACTTCAAACTATACTACAAGGTTACAGTAACCAAAGCAGCATGGTACTGGTACCAAAACAGATATATAGATTAATGAAACAGAACAGAGACCTCACAACATATCTACAACCATCTGATCTTCAACAAACCTGACAAAAACAAGCAACGGGGGAAAAGATTCCCTATTTAATAAATTGTGCTGGGAAAACTGGCTAACCATATGCAGAAAACAGAAACTGGAACCCTTCCTTACACCTTATACAAAAATTAACTAAGATGGATTAAGGACTTAAATGTAAAACCCAAAACCATAAAAACCCTAGAAGAAAAGCTAGGTAATGTCATTCAGGACATACGCATGGATAAAGACTTCATGACTAAAACACTAAAAGCTATAGCAACAAAAGTCAAAATTGACAAATAGGAAGGGTTATAAATCATTCTACTATAAAGACACATGTACATGTATGTTTATTATACCACTATTTACAATAGCGAAGACTTGGAACCAACCCAAATGCTCATCGGTGATAGACTGGATAAAGAAAATTGGCACATATACACCATGGAATATTATGCAGCTATAAAAAAATGAGTTCATGTCCTTTGCAGGGACACGGATGAAGCTAGAAACCGTTATTCTCAGCTAACTAACAAAGGAACAGAAAACCAAACACCACATGTTCTCACTCATAAGTGGGAGTTGAACAATGAGAACACATGGACACAGGGAGGGGAACATCACACACCGGGGCCTGTTGGTGGGTCGGGGGGAAAAGGAGGGAGAGCATTAGGACAAACACCTAATGCATGTGAGGCTTAAAACCTAGATGACAGGTTGATAGGTGCAGCAAATCACCATGGCACATATACAGCTATGTAACAAACCTGCAGGTTCTGCACATGTATCCCAGAACTTAAAGTAAAATAATTATTTTTTTTAAAAAATCTTACTAGCTAGAGAGTTTAACTTTCAGAGAAAAAAATATCAAAATTTTATGATAACCCCACATATGTTTCATATAAATGAAAGCAACAAAGTACCTTTTATTAGTATTCTAATTTTTTCTACTTTGCTGTATTTTCATAAAGATTCAATTTTAAGTGCTATCCATGTTATAATATTACATAGCTTTCAAAACAATCTACACCCTGAAGATGGTTTGCCATAACTTCCACAAGTGTATAAAGCATGTTTGAGGGAAAACCAAAAATTACCTATACCATAAAATAGCATTTTAAGAATAAAAAGAAATGAACAAAACCTCCAAGAAATATGAGACTATGTGAAAAGACCAAATCTACGTCTGATTGGTGTACTTGAAAGTGAGGGGAGAATGGAACCAAGTTGGAAAACACTCTGCAGGATATTATCCAGGAGAACTTCCCCAACCTAGCAAGGCAGGCCAACATTCAAATTCAGAAAATACAGAGAAAGACACAAAGATACTCCTCAAGAAGAGCAACTCCAAGACACATAATTGTCAGATTCACCAAAGTTGAAATGAAGGAAAAAATGTTAAGGGCAGCCAGAGAGAAAGGTCGGGTTACCCACAAAGGGAAGCCCATCAGACTAACAGCTGATCTCTCGGCAGAAACTCTACAAGCTAGAAGAGAGTGGGGGGGCCAATATTCAACATTCTTAAAGAAAAGAATTTTCAACCCAGAATTTCATATCCAGCCAAACTAAGCTTCATAAGTGAAGGAGAAATAAAATCCTTTACAGACAAGAAAATGCTGAGAGATTTTGTCACCACCAGGCCTGTCCTACAAGAGCTCCTGAAGGAAGCACTAAACATGGAAAGGAACAACCAGTGCCAGCCACTGCAAAAACATGCCAAATTGTGAAGACCATCGATGCTAGGAAGAAACTGCATCAACTAACGAGCAAAATAACCAGCTAACATCATAATGTCAGGATCAAATTCACACATAACAATATTAACTTTAAGTGTAAATGGGCTAAATGCTCCAATTAAAAGACACAGACTGGCAAATTGGATACAGAGTCAAGAGTCATCAGTGTGCTGTATTCAGGAAACTCATCCCATGTGCAGAGACACACATAGGCTCAAAATAAAGGGATGGAGGAAGATCTACCAAGCAAATGGAAAACAAAAAAAGGCAGGGGTTGCAATCCTAGTCTCTGATAAAACAGACTTTAAACCAACAGAGATCAAAAGAGACAAGAAGGCCATTACCCAATGGGAAAGGGATCAATTAAACAAGAAGAGCTAACTATCCTAAATATATATGCACCCAATACAGGAGCACCCAGATTCATAAAGCAAGTCCTTAGAGACCTACAAAGAGACTTAGACTCCAACACAATAATAATGGGAGACTTTAACAACCCACTGTCAACATCAGACGGATCCACGAGACAGAAAGTTAACAAGGATATCTAGGAATTGAATTCAGCTCTGCACCAAGCAGATGTAACAGACATCTACAGAACTCTCCACCCCAAATCAACAGAATATACACTCTTCTCAGCACCACACCACACCTATTCCAAAATTGAGCACATACTTGGAAGTAAAGCACTCCTCAGCAAATGTAAAAGATCAGAAATTGTAACAAACTGTCTCTCAGACCACAGTGCAGTCAAACTAGAACTCAGGATTAAGAAACTCACTCAAAACTGCTCAACTACGTGGAAACTATGTGGAAACTGAACAACCTGCTCCTGAATGACTACTGGGTACATAACGAAATGAAGGCAGAAATAAAGATGTTCTTTGAAACCAGTGAGAACAAAGACACAACATACCAGAATCTCTGGGACACATTCAAAGTAGTGTGTACAGGGAAATTTATAGCACTAAATGCCCACAAGAGAAAGCAGGAAAGATCTAAAATTGACACCCTAACATCACAATTAAAAGAACTAGAGAAGCAAGAGCAAACACATTCGAAAGCTAGCAGAAGGCAAGAAATAAGATCGGAGAAGAACTGAGGGAGATAGAGACACAAAAATCCCTTTAAAAAATCAATGAATCCACGAGCTGGCTTTTGGAAAAGATCAACAAAATTGATAGACCGCTAGCAAGACTAATAAAGAAGAAAAGAGAGAAGAATCAAATAGATGCAATAAAAAATGATAAAGGGGATATCACCACCGATCCCACAGAAATACAAACTACCATCGGAGAATACTATAAACATCTCTATGCAAATAAACTAGAAAATCTAGAAGTAATGGATAAATTCCTCGACACATACACCCTCCCAAGACTAAAACAGGAAGAAGCTGAATGCCTGAATAGACCAATAACAGGCCCTGAAATTGAGGCAATAATTAATAACTCACCAACCAAAAATGTCCAGGGCCAGATGGATTCACAACCAAAATCTACCAGAGGTAAAAAGAGGAGCTGGTACCTTTCCTTCTGAAACTATTCCAATAAATAGAAAAAGAAGGAATCCTCCCTAACTCATTTTGTGAGGCCAGCATCATCCTGATACCAAAGCCTGGCAGAGACACAGCAAAAAAAGAGAATATTAGACCAATATCCCTGATGAACATCGATGCAAAAATCCTCAATAAAATACAGGCAAACCAAATCCAGCAGCACATCAGAAAGCTTATCCACCATGATCAAGTGGGCTTCATCCCTGGGATGCAAGGCTGGTTCAACATATGCAAATCAATAAATGTAATCCAGCATATAAACAGAACCAAAGACAAAAACCACATGATTATCTCAATAGATGCAGAAAAGGCCTTTGACAAAATTCAAGAGCCCATCATATTTAAAACTCTCAATAAATTAGGTATTGATGGGACGTATCTCAAAATAATAAGAGCTACTTATGACAAACCCACAGCCAATATCATACTGAATGGGCAAAAACTGGAAGCATTCCCTTTGAAAACTGGCACAAGAGAGGGATGCCGTTTCTCACCACTCCTATTCAACATAGTGTTGGAAGTTCTGGCCAGGGCAATCAGGCAGGAGAAGGAAATAAAGGGTATTCAATTAGGAAAAGAGGAAGTCAAATTGTCCCTGTTTGCAGATGACATGACTGTATATCTAGAAAACCCCATTGTCTCAGCCCAAAATCTCCTTAAGCTGATAAGCAACTTCAGCAAAGTCTCAGGATACAAAATCAATGTGCAAAAATCACAAGCATTCTTATACACCAATAACAGACAAACAGAGAGCCAAATCATGAGTGAACTCCCATTCACAATTGCTTCAAAGAGAATAAAATACCTAGGAATCCAACTTACAAGGGATGTGAAGGACCTCTTCAAGAACTACAAAACACTCCTCAACGAAATAAAAGAGGACACAAACAAATGGAAGAAAATTCCATGCTCATGGATAGGAAGAATCAATATTGTGAAAATGGCCATACTGCCCAAGGTAATTTACAGATTCAATGCCATCCCCATCAAGCTACCAATGACTTTCTTCACAGAATTGGAAAAAACTACTTTAAAGTTCATATGGAACCAAGAAAGAGCCTGCATTGCCAAGTCAATCCTAAGCCAAAAGAACAAAGCTGGAGGCATCACGCTACCTGACTTCAAACTATGCTACAAGGCTACAGTAACCAAAACAGCATGGTACTGGTACCAAAACAGAGATATAGACCAATGGAACAGAACAGAGCCCTCAGAAATTATACCACACATCTACAACTATCTGATCTTTGACAAACCTGACAAAAACAAGAAATTGGGAAAGGATTCCCTATTTAACAAATGGTGCTGGGAAAACTGGCTAGCCATATGTAGAAAGCTGAAACTGGATCCCTTCCTTACACCTTATACAAAAATTAATTCAAGATGAATTAAAGACTTACATGTTAGATCTAAAACCATAAAAACCCTAGAAGAAAACCTAGGCAATACCATTCAGGACATAGGCATGGGCAAGGACTTCATGTCTAAAATACCAAAAGCAATGGCAACAAAAGCCAAAATTGACAAATGGGATCTCATTAAACTAAAGAGCTTCTGCACAGCAAAAGAAACTACCATCAGAGTGAACAGGCAACCTACAAAATGGGAGAAAATTGTTGCAATCTACTCATCTGACAAAGGGCTAATATCCAGAATCTACAAAGAACTCAAACAAATTTACAAGAAAAAAAAAAACCATCAAAAAGTGGGTGAAGGATATGAACAGACACTTCTCAAAAGAAGACATTTATGCAGCCAAAAGACACATGAAAAAATGCTCACCATCACTGGCTATCAGAGAAATGCAAATCAAAACCACAATGATATATCATCTCACACCAGTTAGAATGGCGATCATTAAAAAGTCAGGGAACAAGGGGTGCTGGAGAGGATGTGGAGAAATAGGAACACTTTTACACTGTTGGTGGGACCATAGTAGTTCAACCATTGTGGAAGACAGTGTGGCGATTCCTCAGGGATCTAGAACTAGAAATACCATTTGACCCAGCCATCCCATTACTGGGTACATACCCAAAGGAATACAAATCATGCTGCTATAAAGACACATGCACATGTATGTTTATTGCGGCACTACTCACAATAGCAAAGACTTGGAACCAACCCAAATGTCCAACAATGATAGACTGGATTAAGAAAATGTGGCACATATACACCATGGAATACTATGCAGCCATAAAAAATGATGAGTTCATGTCCTTCGTAGGGACATGGATTAAGCTGGAAACCATCAGTCTCAGCAAACTATTGCAAGGACAAAAAGCCAAACACCACATGTTCTCACTCATAGGTGGGAATTGAACAATGAGAACACATGGACACAGGAAGGGGAACATCACACACTGGGGCCTGTTGTGGGGTGGGAGGAGGGGGGAGGGATAGCATTAGGAGATATACGTAAGGTAAATGACGAGTTAATGGGTGCAGCACACCAACATGGCACATGTATACATATGTAACAAACCTGCACGTTGTGCACATGTACCCTAGAACTTAAAGTATAATAATAATAAACAAATATATATATATATATATAAACTGTTACCACTTCCTTACCTCCCTTCCAGCTATCGTATTATTTGGTATGCTCATCAAAGACAGATTTTAATGTATATTTTAAGTTTCTTAAAATGTTTGTATCAAGAACTCTAAGAAGAAGGTTGTTTTCTGCTGGAAAGTGGTAGAAAAATCAGAAATTAGTTAAACAATGCAACGATTTTCAGAGAGTTGTTCAATGTTAATATATAAATTATTTTGTCCCTGTTTCTGAAAGCAGGAAAACACCTGAGAACATATTAAAGAACTAGCCCAAATGGGTTCATTTTGAACAAATGGTGAGAGAAGGAGAGAGTGAATGAAAGCAGTGAGCCAAGCTCTTTGTGTGATTCCTACTTCCAGTGAGGACCAGAAAGGAGAATCAAAAAGAAAGAGAACAAGCCCAATGCAAGAAATCATGCACTGGAATTGTTTCTTTCAGATTTAAGTGTTAGTTGACTATAGCTTGTGTGTACTACATGGACTTTGTTGGCCTTCTGTTTTCCTTAATCAAGAAAACCCTAAGTTTTGGGCTCTGTTTATACAACAGATATCTTTTGGCTATTAATAAAAATGTAAAATACTTGGTAAAATAAAATAAAATAGGATTTTATACAAATTAATAATGGGAAGGGATATTAATCACAGTCTGAATACTGAGAACATTCTACTATTTGCTCACTTTGACTCACTGTAGTTGTCGAATTTTAGCAACTCTAAGAAATGTTTCCTTGTAGCTCTACAACCTAATTTGAAACCTAACATACTAATACCATGACATTCTGATAAGATTCCTTTCAGAATTGTCATTTATAACACTAAGATTGACAAGATAAATTCAAACAAAGAACTAAATGAATTAGTGAAATAGCTTAAAAAGATACATGGAAATTTCATTAATAAGTAAAGCTAAATATCACCCTTATTTATCAACAATTTGCAAAGTAAAAAATTTTGAAAAAAACAGGTTTTCATTAGCAGTAGCAAATATTAATCTTCGATTTAATACTAAATTTAATGAGAACTGGGTTAAAACAAATGAGAAAGTTACAATTTCTAATGGAAAATTTTAAAATAGAAACGAATCAATGGTAAATATACTATGTTCTTAGATGAAAATACTAAGTGCTATAGAAAGATCTGTTCTCACCAAGTTATAGATTTAACATATTTCAAATTAAAAATTCAACCGCATTTTAAAAGGAATTACCTAAAATTATTATAAAATGTATAAGGATACATAAGCAGTCAAGAACATTGTTTTTTTTTATTATACTTTAAATTTTAGGGTACATGTGCACAAAGTGCAGGTTTGTTACATATGTATACATGTGCCATGTTGGTGTGCTGCACCCATTAACTCGTCATTTAACATTAGGTATATCTCCTAATGCTATCCCTCCCCCCTCCCCCCACCCCACAACAGGCCCCAGTGTGTGATGTTCCCCTTCCTGTGTCCATGTGTTCTCATTGTTCAATTCCCACCTATGAGTGAGAACAAGCGGTGTTTGGTTTTTTGTCCTTGCGATAGTTTGCTGAGAATGATGGTTTCCCATTCAGTTTTATTCTTAAAAAAATACATTGTTGGGTTGCAGGAAAGATGTAAGCATTATGAAGTCAGGAAGATCTACCTCATATAATAATGTGTCTTAAATATCTTAAACAAAACATACCATGTAAACACAGAAATACAGATCAATGGATAAAAGTTGTGAATTCATGAACTAACCCCTTTTTTGATAAATTTTACCAAGTCATAAGTAAATTTTTAAGAGAAAAACAAAGCTGTAAAAGAAAGAGGGAAGTTTATTAAATCCTACTAGAAAATCTTGAGTTATATTAAGGGAAAATATACGTTGTATTGTAAAGACTTGTAAGGAAGAAATAAACTTAAAACAAGTTTAAAACTCAAATGACAGGCCAATGAAAATAAGTTATATTTCTTACCTTGCTTAAGAAACAAAATTTCTCTTGTTTTATGTAGTCAAGAAAAAAATAACAATTGATTGGAGACTATCCAATATATATTTTTGAACTTCTGTACAATAAAAAATATATCAATCAACTAGACCAGTCTTTGAAGGATATAGATGTATATATTCATATATGAGATATACATTCATGTTATATAATAGTGAAACCTGCAATTACTTTTGTTAATATTAAATTTTATATTATATATATTATATACATATGTATAAAATTGTATATGATACTAATTCATTCAGAAAAAAGAAAGTTACACTAAACATCTTACAGTAAGGATTGTCGAGAACAAGTAAACTATAAAATCTTAATAAAAAGCCTTTGAAAGAATATTCTTGTTTTAATTAAATATTACACTTTTTAATGTCTAAAACCTTTTTGAGAGAAAAATAACTACGGCAAAGTCCTCCATGAAACATACTATGACATAATAATGAACAGATGGCTTGATAAAGCTAGCCAAAGCTAAGTGTAAGTTAAATCCTCTGTGTGGGTGAGGTCTTATGTAATGATTAGATGATTTATGAGAAATTAATATTGGAAGGCAAGTGAAAAAATATCTCTAAATCAGGGAATATAGTATGTGAAAACCATGTAGGTGTATGACAGTGAGTGCAAGATGTGGAAATATTTTTACTCTTTACTTTGCAAAGTATAATCACTGTAAAATTGTGAAGTGTGTATAATATTTAGTGCCACACAGTATATCTTTAATGGTACAAATGGGAACACACTGTATAAAAATCTCTCTGTAAAGGTACCCATCAAGGACTTTTAATTCTACATCTTTGTAATGTAGATGAAATAACATAACTGTGGGAATTTTGACTTTGGAATTCCTGACTCTTGCATTGTTAATTTCTCAACCTTAATGTTCTAATATCAGATCCGAATGACTACACATGGTGGATATTTCTATCAGCTCAAGATGTTTCTAGAATGTAGCATTTACACTTAAAAAAATCATTTGAGAGGGAAGAAAAAAGGAAAAACAATCAGAGTCTGTTCTGTTGATTAGCAGCAGATCTCTTTATTAGTTGGAAGAGAATGTGAAAATGAATAAATACCCACAGTAGTGACAGAAGGTGGAAAAGTGACAGAAAAATAATGATTATTTATACATGTAAAATGTGTGAAATAAACCTCAGATTTTG